>NW_006239424.1:264176-315067 GCF_000226075.1 Solanum tuberosum | reverse complement strand
ATGAAAAATATAGAACTGATAATTTTATGGTTAGAATAAATCCTTGTTAAAAACAAATTATATAAAAGTTTTCGATAATCAATATTAGTTATAAATAAGTTAAGACCGTTAAAAATGTACGCCATAACAACATAAATAGATTTTTTTAGAGACAATCTACTTGTGTGAAGGTTCAAACGTTCACCACATTTCGTTATTGTTACTTTGTTACTCTAACAAAATTTATAGAAGGAGAAAAATATATTTGAAACAACAGCAAAATAATATTGCTGACCCTTTTAGAAATTCAATCTTCATTAAACTGTTGCTCTGAAGGCCCTTCTAGATGCTTCATCAATGCAACTTTACAACTTTTACAGAAATATGTATGTATAGTTATTGCATTATGAAAGTGCAAGTAGATCAAAATGTTGGATTCTAGACTCATGTTAAAGAAATATTCTCGAACATTAAAAAAATAAAAATGAGTCTAACCTAGATAACTCAAATGCTCAGCAATGACTTGAGACATAAAGGACAACAAATCTATGTTAATAGACATATCTTTTGTAGCTTAAGATATTACTTTTATTTTGGGCAGGTTTTGTTTCATATTCTCAAATTAAGCTCGCTGAAAATACTTATAACTCACACCAAAAATATTTAGTAGAGCTGAATGAGAAGGGAAAAAAGAAAAACATTAAAAAGACGAAAGCTTTGTCCAAGTGAGATCATATACATACCAAATGAAAAATAATCAATACAATTTTAATGAGACAACAAAACAGTGAGAAAAAACATACATTAAATGGAGAGTAAACTATGAGATATCTAATGATGATAACAAATCATTCTAACTAGAAAAGTTCTCATGTTTTATAAAAACATACCTAAGAAAATTGACTAACACTTCAATCAACTTTCAATCATTAAAGTAATCATAATATCCAGTGATAAAATTTAGTAAAAATAGATAACAACAACATAAAAACAAAAAAATATGGGCAGATGAAGTTAAAAATATAAGCATAAATTAATGACCGTAAAAACATACCGAGGATCTGTAACAATAGAATGAAGCAGAATGGAAAAAATTGAGCCCACTGAATGCACAATGACCCCTTAAGGAAACTATTCCCCCCTAGTACCCGAGATTTAAAGGAATAGATCCTCTTAGGAAAGAACGATTCTATTCACCAGTGTATTGATACAAAAAAATGGTGTCAGTGAGTCATTCTTGTAAAGTACACAATTATTTAATTGTCCAGAAGAAGAAGCAAAATTTCAAAATTTTCGTTGTTTTAAAATGAGAGGAAATTTCTCTATTTATAGACAACAAAAGGTAGTGTGAACAAATGGTCACAACCTTTCATATAAGTCACAACTTTTCATAAAAGTCACACCTCTTCATAAAAGTCGCAACTCTTCGTAAAAGTCGCAACTCTTCATAAAAGTCGCAACTTTTCATGAAAGGGGAAGACTGGTTTTGGAAATAAAATAAATTAAATTAAAAGGGAATCCTGGTTTGTGGTGGCGCCACGTAAGCGGGTCCAGGGTTCACTTTTATATATATATATATGATTAGGGTAAACAAGTAAGGGTTAATGTTGATCCTCAGTATAAACCCACAATTACGAGGAATCTTGAATTTTCTACTATTGTTTTCACATTAATGACATTCATATTTGTAACATGAATTCCTTTTGTTTGCAACATTCACCAAAGAACTTTTCTTGGTGCTCGATCATATGCTTTTTCTAGGTAAATAAATGAATATCATCCGTAGATTGTTTTTCCTCTTGCTATATAAGTTCCTTTCATTTTCTTAGTAAGGATATAGCCTTTGTTGTAAATCCATCAAGGCATAAATCCAAATTGGTTCGATGTTACTCTTGTAGTGTTCTCATGTCTACACTCAATAAGTTTAATGCCATCATTGTTTGCTATGCTTTGAGCGTCTCCATCATATATATTGGAATCAATGTGCTTTTCTACAATCACCTCTATGAGACAGAGTTCTGAAGCTAAATGAGAGGAAGAAGTCTAAATGGACCAAAGTGAGGTGCAAAAAGAAGTAAACCATCTCTGTTAGTTCTTTTTTGAATTTTTATTCTGATTTTTTACATGTATTTTTCAAACTGTTAGGCTTTTGGTGATTTTTATTATATTTCTTATGTTGATGAGTTCTTAGTTAATTGTTACGTAGTTAGTAGTTTTAAATAATTAATTGTTTACTTGCCAAATGACCCAAGCTAGCCACTGTTAGCTGATTTTTTGGGAAGTGCATAACGCAATACACATATTTCTTGATGTTTTTTTTTTCATTTACCAAAAAACAATAACGGATAATAAAACTTCAGATTATATTTGTCATTAAGAAATAGATACACTGAAAATATACTCCATGTGGCCCAATTTATGTGGTATACTTTTCTTTCAAGTCCATCCCAAAAAGAATGTCATCTTTCTATATTTAGAAACAACTTAACTTTAAAGTTTCCCTTAGTCACATACAATCAATGAGTGTTTTAGACCACTAATTTCCTAAGTCTTACTTTTTAATTCTTTTTTCCGCATCAAGTCAAATGGTGCCACATAAATTGGGACGGAGGGAGTAATATTTACCTTAATATATACAAATTAGTTACTTTTATACAACCATCACACAATCCTTATGCTTTTAGCATATTTGTCAGCCTAAGGGTCATACAAGGGGTGTCAAATGGGCAGGTTGAGTTAAAATTAGAGATATTAAAATGGGTTGAAATACAAATTGGGTTGGAACCTGACCCGCCCAAGTTTACTTTGGGCTCAAATGGGCTTGAAAACGGGTTGTGTCATGACTCGCCCAATTTGACCTGCTTAATCTCAATAATTTTAACATATTGTTTTTTTAAAAAATAGACCTAAAATCTCATTTCCCCCCTATAAAAGCAACACTTCATGCTCCTCGCTTCTTGCTTATTTTACTGAAGTGAGCAATTTTTCCATCTCACTTGCGCTTGAACCTTGCCTCGCTTCATGTTTTAAGCGCTGAAGCAAGTGCTTTTAATAAGATTGTTTCAGCGTTGGTCGTTTCATCGTAATACATGATAGTCCACAAACATCTATATTGAAAGAAGCCTAATCAATGTTATCATGCACATGGATGTAGGCGTCTTGGTTTGAGCAGAAGAGTGAGCCAAGCCTGAGGTAGATCATGAAATAAGCATGCCAAAGTCAATTGATTCGATAGGCGTGTTAAAATTGAGAGACTTGCAAAACCCATTAGAGTAGACAGTTTTGTGGGAGCAGCACGTACATCATCAACCTCATCTACGGGGTAATGATCACCGTGTCTGATGTTGTGACCATGTTTGCTTCTGCCACTATGTCTACGCTCGACACCTCCGCCACGAGCAGGCGACACCTCAAGTGCGTGTTGGTAATCACGTATAGGCATATATCCCGTGTCATATGAAAGCCACCCACCCTCGTGTGGCTTGCGACTTTTCGACTAGGATCTAAGAATGCGTAAAACCCAACTTATATAATAGCGTTGCAACATCTACTACAACACTATGTACTTGTAACACCTACACATCTAACCCTATCCAGTGCACACAGTTAGGCCTCTAGCATGCATGCATTTTGAATATTAATTTGGAATAGGAAATTTATTTTCTAAGACATACAAAGTGAAATTCAGTAAACTTAATCCTTAACGACCCGATCCATGTGGTTGCTAATCAATGTGTATGTTATATGGCGATACCACACCATGTAGTTGTCCTCATCAACCATAAAGCTTACATGTTCCGGCAGCTTGCATGATCCTATCAAGCCTTGTATCCCAATTCAAGATCTACATCCCCACCAACCCAGAAACTTATCATTAGCTCTCTATTGGATAGTTCGTGGTCAACCAACTAGGAGGGTTAGGCACACATTGTGCATACTCGACCACTCACAAGACATGCCACCCAATGACCTCGATTGAAACTCTCTATATTTACTAAGCTTGGCACCTATAGTAACGAAACAGTGAATGATGCCACTCATAAAAGGTCATTGCAATAAGGGCAAGGGTTGGATATTTGAAACTTGGTTCCTTCATTTTTCTTGTTGCACGCTTTCTTTGCCTTCCTTTTCAGTTTTTGTCTCGATTTTTTCAATTCTTTTTAGTTATTCTTTATTAATCCAAATTAACTCTTTTTTTGCATTAATTAATTCTTTATTTTAAAAAAAATCTCTTGCTATGTTGTTTGGGTTGTTATTAGAGCTGTATGGGGTGACCCACCCCATCCGGGCTAACCATACATGCTTTGAAATTTGATGGGCCAGGTCGGGCTTTCAGTCCAACCCACAAGTACGTGGGCTACGGGTTATGTCGGGCTAACCCATTTTTTTAAAAGTATATTTTTTATAATTTTTAAATCAAATTATAATTTAAAATATTATCATAAATATCGACAAGATAATATTAGATGGTGTTAGTGTTACTACTTGTTAATTAAATTCATGAATAAAATTATCGTTATAATATTTATTAAGTTTGATTTCAAATAAAAGTATAAATAGCTAAATAGAAATATTTACCTAATTGTTTTCTAATGATCATAATAAAACTAAAAAAATATGTCCTATATGCTACGGCCTACGTTGTGATTCCCTAGAAATTTTAGAAATTTTTTATTTTATGTAGTACATACTTTATAAACATAATTTGTATTTAAATTTTAGGGATAAGGGTCTGAAAAATACCCCAACTTTGGCCGAAATTGCTGTTATGATACCAAACTTTAATGAGGACCTATTACCCCCAGACTATTTAATACCGTATTTTTACCCCCGGACTATTTAATAGTGTATTTTTAAAGGTATATATGTGCCCACGTGGACGCATTACTATTTATAATTATGCATTATTTTTTATCTCGTGGGCACATATATGCCTTTAAAATACACTATTAAATAGTACAGGGGGGTAAAAAGGTCCTTTCCAAAAGTTTGGTGTCGTAACAACAATTTCGGTCAAAGTTCGGATATATTTCAGACCGTTATCCCTAAATTTTAATATTTAAAACTTTAAATAGATTTTGAGGTTAGACTATTGATATTTTTAATTTTTTATTTTATTTTGTATTTTTATTTGGCCCACGGGCCGTCCCTACCCATATTTCTCAAGCCTCACAAATCAGCAGACTTATTCAGGCTGTGCTAAAAAACCTTTTCTTAAATGAACTCTAAAATTCTTAGCGCAACCCTATCAAATCACGGGTTATGCTAGGTCGGCCCAACGGGCATAGTCCATATTGACAGCTCTAGCTGTTATGTATATGTGTGGATATTTTATATTAGTAAGTATTAAATTTTATAATATCACCTAAATGAATGTATTTTGAATAGTTTAACTCTTATAAAAAAAAGAATATATTTTGAATAGTATATTATAAAGTTCAAAAAGAAGTTTACATTTTTCTAAAATATAAATTTTTAAATTTAAAGTCTTTTTAATATTTCACAAATGTTCGCTTTAAGTGAAGATGATTGGGTTGAAGCTACAATTTTTTATTCTGATTTTTATCGTGAAAAATCATTTTTTCTTTCTTATAGTTCTAGAAAATAAGGCCTCTTATTTTTATTAGAAAAAAATTGAAATACTTAGAAATATTTAATTTCAGAATATCTAGAAGAAAATATTGCAAAAATATTTGCATATTTGATCGAAAAGATATATAATCCGTCCGAAGCCCAAAATTGAAAAGATTTATAATCTGAACTGAGACTTAAAATTTAACAAATCGACCTGTTTATCCTATTTGGAGGGTGTGGCATGCAAAACTTCTAAATCTTGGATCCGCCTCTACGACTAGTCCCGTGCTTTCCCACAATGATCATCCATATGAACGTACCTGTGACATCCATAAATCACCTCATCATATTAGAATCCTTTGATTGGAAGTCAGTAAGCTTGGGCATCTTCGCCTGCCAATGTTCAACTGACCATCCATATGAACGAACCTGTGTCATCCTTGTATCACCTCATCATTAATCACCTCATCATTAGAATCCTTCTATTGGAAGTCAGTAAGCTTGGGCATCTTCGCCTGCCAATGTTCAACTGACCAATCCCTGGCACAGTGCCACTTGCCTGAATGTGTATTGGATCTCTATGTAGCAGTCCTAATAATTCCTCCACGTCTTGTAGCGTGTTGCTAGCCTCACATAGAGATGGAAAATGTGTGTCTTTGGCCTTTTGTCTCTGGTGCTCCAGCATGATCGAGATAACCACAATCAAATTGTAGTCAACCAATCCTAACAACATGATAAATATAGATCGCAATCAGATGCTCTACGATGCATGGATGTGGGAGGCGTATGTCGATTATCTGTGAAGCATCGTTGATGCGACCTGCATGCATTACCTTATTTGCTCCTATCTGTCTGCGCCATATTTGCTCAGACCTATGGCTGGCCTTTAGACTAAGGGGTCGTTTGGTTTGAATACAAGTTATGATGGCATTCGTTATGATAGGATAAGTTATGCTGAGATGATTTCTTAATGAATGTTTGGTTTGTTGTATTCAAATAATATACATTGCATAAATTTTAACAAGTTGTTTGTCTATAAAAAAAAATACTTCACTTTATTTAGTTTTTTAATATTTTCTTTACGGTACCCTTCGGGGTGGCCCAGTGGTTTGGGCTTGGGACTTCCATGTTGGAGGTCTCAAGTTCGAAACCCCTTGCCAGCGAAAACAGGGGTTTGCCTTCTGGGTCGAGCTCGTCGCACCGGGCTTGCCTAGTGCGGTTTGCCTCTCCTATGTGGTTTGCGAGCTATTGCATAGGAGCGGGGGTTTTACCCTGTGCGCAACCAAAGGGTAGCGGCTACGGGTTTCCCTTGTCATCAAAAAAAAAAATGGTCATCTTATTTAGCTTAACTATTTTTTTGTGTGCATACCCATGATGGTACCGTATGTATTGTAAAATATAAATTTCTTCTTATTCAGTTTAAAAATAGAACTTCCATCTTAAGTCATCCTAAGTTTGTTAAAGTAAAAGAGGATATATGATAAATCTAAATATAAATAAACATAAAAATGAGTCAAATAAAAGTTATATTTATATAATGTAATTTTTAATAGAAATATATGAAGAATTATCATAAAAATAAGTAGTGAAGGTTGTGAATGTTATTATGCATGTTATTAAAAATAATGTAAATATACATGAATGTGAAAATTGAGGTATAAAAAGGGTTTAATGGGTATCTTTGTTATTTACCTATTTTATCTTGGAATAAGTTATCTCGGGATTACTATACCACCCAAGGGGAGGGATAACTTATTCCAATATTAATTATTAATGCTAGGATAAGTTATCCTGTACTTGCCAACCAAACAACAAATTAAGTGGCACCATAATATAATCCCAAGACTATTTGGCGTAATCCTTCACACCAAACAACCCCTAAGTACATCAAATATCGTGGTCCCTGGGAGAATGGGAAGATCTATAGTAGTATGTATTTGTATAATGTTGTCTAAATGTAAAATTTTATTCATTGTAATTTATTCTTCATTATTTGTTTTTTCAAGTATTTCAAACTATATCTTGAAATTTCAAGAACGTATCTTAATTTGTTTTTGAAAGACTATTTTCATTCTTATTTGCCGGTATATTAGTTGATCCAATTTTTTTTGTAAGTTTAAATGTATTGATAGTTATTCTTTTTTTCAATTGCATCTTGAAATTTCATGATACTCATCCTCATTTTTTTTGAAAAAGACATTTTAAATCTCTTTTACGAGTATGGTAGACGTTCCACTTTTTTTTTGTAAGTTCAACTTATTATATTCCATTTTTCAAACTTCATCTTGAAATTCCTAGATACTTATCCTATTTTTTCTTAAAAGACCTTTTCAAGTCCTTTTTATATTAGTATGGTAGATAACTCAATTTTTTTGTGAGTTTTAAATTTATTGGTTGTCATTTTGTTTTTCCAACTACATTTGAAATTCCAAGATACTCATACATATATTTTTAAGAGGACCTTTTTCATATGTTTTTATCATGTCTAGTGATGATCCACTATTTTTGTAAGTTCAAAATTTAAGATATTTGTTTTCTCAAGTATTGAAACTATTATCTTGAAATTCCCAGATACTCATCAGTTTTAAAAACTTTTTCCAAGTCCTTTTAAGTATGGTGAAAGATCCAAAAAAAAATTCAGTATATCGTTCGTCGTTTGCTTTTTGTTGTATTAATTCACACTATATTTACCCTTATTTTCCAAGATTTTAAAAAGGAATTTATTTTAGTATTTTCAAAATTTATTGAAGTCATTATTTTTGAAAAAATAACTACACCATTTAGTTGTGAATTATGCTGGATTATGTTGTACATGTATAATATTTTACAAATTTTCATCTTGAAATCTGGTAGAGTTTCCATTATACCGACATGAATCCAAACATAAGAAGTTCTAAACCAATAAGTATTAACTAAAAAAGAAATAATTAATTCACAATTAACTATAACAATTAGCTAAATTTGCAAATTAACAAAGACATACTTAATCATCAACTAACTAACAATAAAAGACATAACAATGAATAAATAATCTAAAATTAACTATAATATTCCTCTAATTAACAACTAGCTAAATGATGAATTAGCCAAATATATAGTTACAAATTAACAAATACATACATAATCAGTAACTAACTAACAAGAAGTGTTTCTGATATACATACACATACCTTACCCCTATTTTTGTGGTCTAGAGAGGTGGTTTTAGATAGACCAAAGAAGTTTAATCAAAGCCAAACAAGAAAATAGCTAGAAAAACAAAAAAATAGGTAGTAGTAAAAATTGAAGAAAAAGATACTATGCAAATACTAAATAAAGGGAAGATGAGAAGGGGAGACTAGCCCCTGCCTCAACCACATAAAAGTACGATAAACCTTGACATACCTTCTTATTTAGGGTCATGTCCTAAGTAAGCTGAAGAGTCATATCCCATCTAAGCACCTTCTCGGTGCTTCTTTGGTCTACCTCTACCTCTCCAAAAATCTGTTATAGCTAACCTCTCACACCTCCTTACTGATACATCCATGCACCTTCTCTTCACATGCATGAATCATCTTAACCTTGTTTTCTCTTCACATGCATGAACCATTGCTCCCTAAGACCCTAAAGCCAACAACTTCTCCTAAGCTCCTACTGCAAGGTGATGAGTGAAGATGTTGATCATATTCTATTTCACTATAGCCTAACGATGATACTGTGGTGGGATATGTTTAGTTAGTTTGGTATGTCTTGGGTGATGCCAAGATTTGTGAAAGATTGTTGTTTGTTGGTGGAAGGCTTGAAGAAGCAGGAGAAAGGATGTGGATCATTTGGAGAGAGTAATAGGAGGGTTATTGTAGGGGTGGAAATGAATTTTGGGCAGTTGAGGAGTAGTTTCCGATCCCTTATTTATTTTTGGGACACCAATGTAGTCCCGAGATCTATAGAGGATTGAGGGCTTGATGTAGAGAACCTTATCTTCTTGTAGGTTATTTACTTTTTAGTATACTTCTTGTATACGACTGATTTTGGCCTTTTGATTTATGAAATGAAAATTGTTTACCTGATAAGAACATAAAAAGCTCTTGAGCTTTTGCATTAGTAAAGCCTCCCCATTTAATCCTTAGCCGGTCTTATAAAACCCTCTTTTTCGTCCCTCGCTTGATATTCAAATGCATAACTACGAGCTTATGTTGGGGTGCAAGATTCTTTTTGGGATAACCTTGCAGTCCTTGCATAAACCTCTTATCACCCTTCGTTAGGAGTAGGTAATCAATCTCAGCTTTAGCCACCGCACTATGGTAGGTCTCTCAATACGCCTCCCTCTTTTGGAAGCTCGAGTTGGCTATGATCAAATCGGAGCACTACGGTAGGTCTCCAAGTACTCCTCCCTCTTCTGGGAGCTCGAGTTAGCTATGATCAATTCGGAACTCCTCCTTCGTTTCTATCCCCAAAGCCAAAACCGCCCATGCACATCATCATAACTCCTTGAAGTGGTCCCTGTCTGACCATTAAAATCTCCTCTGAGAAATAGCTTCTCAATGTGTTGGAAACCTTTCACAAACTCGTCCAACTCCTCCCACAAGCACTTTTTGACCTCTTCGGCCCAACCCACTTGTGGTATGGACTACGGATGCACTAATTATGTAGAAAGTCATTCCTCCCACAACTAGTGACCATTATCCCATCATTCACCCGCTTAAGCTCTTATCACTTGCTCCTGAGCTCCCTATCTACTAAAATTCCACTCCTCGAGCTTCTTGAGTACCACAACTTAAACCCGTCTACATCCTTAGCCTTGGTTCCCACCCATATGAGTCGATCAGTGGTTGAATTCAGAATCTTAAAATAAATGAGGAAACTGATTTTAAAAGGGAAGATGAAATTTAAATTTAAATGCAGCAAAGCAAGGATAGATAGCTCCTTTATGTTGTCCCGACTCAATGCAAGGTAGAAGGTTCCCGGAGAAAAATCTTCCGGTCAGATCTGTTCAAGCTCCATCCAGATCTTGTGGGATCTCTTTGCTTGTCATTGTTTGAAGTGCACTTCACCCATGAAGAATAACTCCTAATTTCATACTTGCTTCTTTGCTTTAAGTGACGAAATGATGACTTTTAATAACATTGTGTGACACACACACTTAAGCACAACGGGGAGGGTGGGAGGGGGTGCGTGCAGGCCCGTGCTGCTTGTGAGGTGACATAGGCATGGGCACACTAGTCATTTGGAGAGGACGAGGCCACAGGGTTATGGGACATAGCTAAAAAGCAGCCCATGACAAGTCTCATGCCACAACTCTTTTCATTATTTACGCCGTGCGTTAATTGCCAAAACGAAAAGCACATGAGATAATAGGTCCTTATGTCTTAAGCCTCTAGAACTACCAAAGAATCCAGACGGGTACTACAGACTTGATTCACATGATCCAATCTCCATTAATCACCAAGTCCCGATCTCAATTGTAATGAGGTCACTCCCACTTTGTGTGGTTAAATGCCTTCTCGTGATCATACCTGCACAAGATTATTCACTCTCCTTTCTTCATTTTAGCATCAGTCTCATCATCTGCAATTAAAGCTACTTCTAAAATTTGTCTACCTTCCACAATTGCGGTTGACACTATCTCATCTAGCACCTTCTATAATCTGTTAAACCCACCTTAGATATTATCTTATAAATGTTTTTCATTAGACTAATAGGTCTATAGTCCTTGATGTTCATTGATTAATTCCTGTGGCACAACGACTGTGAAGATGTGCTGAAGCTTATTTCAAACTTCCCGATTTTTTGAAATGCATCATATGAAATCACCTCTCTTGATCTTGCTTCAGCATTTCTGGAAGAAAGTTAAGGTGAACCCATGCAGTCTAGGGCCTTGTATACTGCACAACTCTCAAGCGCCCCTCACTCTCCTCTTCCCTTATGACCGTCAACGTCTTTCGTGTTTCTTCTCTTATTTGGTTGAACACCCTTACAAACTTTTATCTCCAGCTCGAATCCTTACTTACAAATGTTGATAAAATACTATGATCATCTGTGTTAGACTAGAAAAGTTTCTATGGTTAAGTAAAAGTAAGAAAAGAAGATGAAATATTTGCCTGAGAAACTTTAAGAAGTCCCATTCTTGATGAAAATGATGAAAAGGACATCTGTTATACCACTATGTCATTAATATTGTGCTACGTGAAAAATTAATGAAGTACATAACTATTTTAATTTAATTCTGCTAGTATAAGAGAAATGAAGTTAGTGGGAACAAATTTGTTGGGGCATCCCTTGTAGCAGGTAAGCAGCCTTCCAAGAAATTTACTAGTAGTATTGAAAACACTATTCCTTTGCATGAAGAAAATCTTCTGTTCAATGAAGAAAATCAGTGAAGTGTTAGGTATAGAAAGACCTCCGAAGTGTTGGGATGACATCCAACCATTTCAGCTGAAAACTGGAATTGGTGGACTAGATTCTCTTGGTATTTGTTTTGGTTAATAGTCAAATTCATTTAGTTTTCTTTTGTTCTGGTAGGTGGTTCCTTTAGTTTTATTTCAAAATTTAGACAAACTTTGTTGTTTTGTTTCATTTTAACTTAACCACAATAAACACAATGCATATTTGCATCATTCTACCTTCTTGAACCCATTGAAACCTGCTACTTAGCTTGCTCGGACATAGAGAGATTCCTTTCTAGTTCTACACTCTATCTGGTTGACCGTGTTATTTTATTTTCTTATTTTATGCAATTTTTGGTTTTCGGATGACATGATTAACTTCTTCCTTTCAGCCAATACTCTACAATCATTATTCTAAGTGTTTTTTCAATTAGCTTAAACCACAATCACGATGCTTCAAAACTGATGAGTTTCAGATGCTAATTCATCTACTTAGGAACTAGGAACTTAGGAGGTACACTTGGAAACAGCTGATTTGAGTCGAAATGCTTATATTGACTGTCAGTAGATGTGTTTTTTAGTGCGCAATGTTTGCAGTATATGGCTTTGATATAAAGTTCTTTCCCCATAGTTCTGTTATTTTGTCGATCTGGACTGCCACACTTGCATGTAAGCCTGACCATTTCCTTGATCGAGCAGACCTATCTTCAGAAGCTGGATTTGTTGTATATCAAAGTCTATATCTTCTTGGTGTCAACTTTAGATGGAGCCGGACTGAGAGGTTGAAGAATAGGACGATAAATTATAGTGATACAACAAGGCCACAAAGATCATGAAATACTGATCAATGCTTATGATTGGTTCATCAAAAACTTACTTGAAAGAGGTTTCAAATTGTGCAATTTCTGTTTTTTCATGAAGTGCATAAAGTAAAAAAGCACAGGTGATCTTATGTATCCTAGATATAACTTCACTAGGCATGTTTTGGACATCTAATGTAAATGTTGAAGGAGTATCTTGACAAAGTGAATGATTTAATTGAGTTTTCCACTTAGTTTCATCACTATTGCTTTTATGTAGTCTGTTGATGTTGCCAATGATTTTTATCTTTATTCCAACTCCCCCTCAAAATTTATGCTTCTTCTTTGCTTCATTAGTTTGGTAGATGTTATGAACATGAGATTCGTTGCTTGGTTTACTATGATTCCGCTCTTCAGTTGGCCTAATCACGGAGTTCAGTATTACAGAACTTAACATGAATTACTCTTACATTGCTATTATTCATTAATTCTCAGTAGCATGTGCTGCAAGATTTCAACTACTCAGTTTCCCTTTATTACTTCCCAACACTGAGGAGAAATTTAAAGTTACAGTTCCAAAAAGAAAATTCAGTTTCAAAAATCAGTGAGAAGAAATTTAAAGTTAGTTCTGTCCTTCTCATCTCTCTAATGAAAGTTAGTTGGAATTTTTATATTCAGTTTCAAATCACTGAGAAGAAATTTTGAAGTTAGTTCTGCCCTTCTCATCTCTCTATTGGAAAATAATTGGAATCTTTATATTCAATTTCAAATGGTAGGAAGTAATGCATTTCTGAGCATGTTCCCTTTTATGACTTCTCAGTTATGTTCAACTATGGTCAAATCTTTTCATGTGTGCAATTTTTATTTTCTCCTAAAGCTCAATCTTGTTAAAGTAATTTTATTTTCTGGGTCACTTCTCTAGTTACTAAAAGATGTATTAGTTACTGTATAAGTAAGTTTTTAACTTGATTCCCATTGTTATTATCCGCAATAATTTTTTAGTGGCTGCATTCCCTGTTATCTAAATCTTAACTTGGTTTTTGATTTGCTCTCTTCACATATTTATATCTTTATCTTTATCTGATTGGGATCAAACTCCAGATGCAGCGTCAAGAACATCCATGTTTAAAGCTACAGGGTGAATCTGAACCAAATGACTAGCCTGGGTGCTTCGGATTTGTTCATATGCTCAGGTGAATTACCACACTATTGCATAATGTATTCATCTACTGAGCTCTTGTTGAAATTTAGTTTTGATAAATTATGTAAATCCATTACACATGCATGTAATATTGAAAGTGTCTGTAAGCTATGTTGCTCGGACTCTTCAAAAATGTCAATGAGTGCGTACTGGATTCTCCAAAAGTAATGTATTTTTAGAGAATCCGACACGGGTGCAGCGTCAAAAGTGAAGAGTCCACACAACTTAGTTTATAAGTACCTTATTTAATCAACGACAATAACTAAGTCTCAGTCCTAAAAAAGTTGGAGTCGTCTGTATGAATCCTCATTGACTATATTTCTCCGTTTAAGGTCAACTCATGTCATCTAAATAAAAATAGAAGTGAAAAATAAATTAAATATAAATAAATTAATAATATTATTAGAAGTTCTTTGTATTGGAGTATAAGTTTATGATAAGGTTAAAGTACTGCTAGATAAGTGAAAGGTTCAATATTAACTTACTAACAAAGACTAAACCGATGTAATATATGTTACTTATCTGAATCAAAATTCTTCCATTGTGTCATATCTTTAGCCAAGTAGTGTTGATTCCAAGAAATTGTACGTCTTTTGAAACAACTTTTCTATGTAATTTTAGGTCAACCTCATCCCTTTCAATACCTACACTCACCATAGTTCACACCTAAGGGCTGGTGCATCGATAGGTTGACACATGATATGACCAAGCCATCTCGTTTTACCCTCAATGCGTGCTATTTCCTCTTTCTAAATCTAACAAATGTGGTCATTTTTTTTGTTTTATCTAATCTTGTATGACCACACATCCATCTTAGCATCCACATATTTGCAGCACTCATCTTGTGGATAGGTGGAGCAACCCAAAAATCACCCCGTATAACATTGTTGATTTTATAATTGTTCGGTAGAATTCACTTTTCACTTTGGTAGGCATCCAAGTGACACTTTGATAGCAATTTTTTATTTGTCCATCTAGTTTTAATTTTTTGATAACCATCTTGATCTATCATTCTATTCTGTCGAAATGACGAGTCTAGATATCTAAGTTGTTTGTACTTTGCTACTACAATCCTGTCTTGTCTGATCTGAATTTCGTTCTTCTCATTTACTCATTATGACTGAACTTGCAGTGTATGTAATCTTAAAGTAGCTTATTTGATCTAATGAAAAGGAAATGTCTATAAGTGTCTCACATTAGAAATGTTACTAAATACATTGAAAAGAATAAAATAGGGAGATAGCGGTGTAAGACAATTTTTTCAGGCATTCACTTGGGGGGCGTTTGGTAACGGGTTAGGAGAAATATTATACATGTATTATATCCTGCGTAAGTAATACCATGTCTGGTAGTTGGTTAGGATTGTGTATAGAATTTATGTGATGTTTAGTTTGCAATTTAGGAACCTGCATAAGTACATGTATAAGTTATGGGCGAATCTATGTGTAATTTTATGCACGATAGAAGATGGAATTATTAATACATGAATAACTAAACCTTGCTTATACATAAGTTTTCTCATAACTAATTCATTTATCACTTATACCTGTATAAGCCTAGCCAGCTACCAAATGACCCCCTAATTTTTTTCCTTGTCTTGTTTGTACATGGCATTAAAACTTTGGTGAAAATTCACTTTATGTACATTTATCAGAAATGTCGGCAAGAATCTTGCCACCGTGCAATTTTTCGTTGATTGTGAGTGATTCTTGAGGTGCATTGTGTTTTGTGACCACACCTTCTCAATTAGCATGAACCAGAGGCTCGAGGTACACATAGTCATGCCTGCATTTTATGTAGCACCGTTTGACTTGGCACAATGTTTAAGAAAAAAGGGAAGACTTTTGAAACTTGTGGTCTGAAACAATCCTTAGATGTTTGTGTGGTTGAAAATCATTTCATTAAGGGTAAAAAGATTATTTTAAAGTTAAATTGTTTCTAATTATAGTAAGTTGACATTCTTTATGGACGGACTAAAAAGGAAAGGGTGCCACATAAAATGGGAAGGAGGGAGTATCAAGACGCAAATCACATGATTACAACAACTCCTATTTATAGTTGTACTCTATCGTACATAATAATCCTTTTCCATACGGGACAATATATACATTAGTATTCTAACCCCTCAGCCCTTTAAACTGGTGCATATAAGTCATATTTACCAAATTTGTTATAAATGTAACTAATACGTGGATTAGTGAGAGACTTGACTTGATGAAATTATCTACAAGCTAATTATTTGACGTCACAAACTTTGTAACATCTATGAGAATATCATCTTTTATATGATGAAGTGATAGTCCATTCAATTTGCGTAGTGCTCTCATGGAACACCGGATTTGACACTCTCTGAATGACAACTTGATTATCATTCACAAGTTCCATCTGGCTGATTTTCAGTTCCCTTGGCAACTTTTTAATCCAAACTAGCTCACATGTTGCCTTAGCCATTGCTTGATATTCTACTTTTGCATTAGATCGAGCAACCACGCTTTATTTCTTGATTTTCTAAGTCACCAAATTACCTCCTACTAAAACACAATATCTTGACGTAGAAGGTCTATTAGAAGTTGAAGTTGCCAAATCAACACTTGTGTATCCAATGATTTGTTCATGATTTCGATCCTCGAATAATAGTCCTTTGCACGGGGCTGATTGTAAGTACTAAAGAATGCAAACAACTGCAACTTGATGACTATCACTAGGAGAATCTATAAATTGGCATACAACACTCACGAGAAATGAAATATGTGAGGTCTAATTGTTGTGAGATAATTCAACTTAACTATAGTCGCCAATATCTTATAGGATCCCTTAAATGATGGAAACTTGAACTCCGGGTCCAAATGAGTGTTAATGGGTCTACACGCCATTAATGTCTCCTCAAGAATTTCTAAAACATACTTCATTGTAAAATAACTATACTTGATCTAGACTGTGTGGCCTCAATACCCGGAAAAAACTTTGTTATGCCTAAATCCTTAGTTTGGAAGTGTTGAAAGAGATGTTGCTTCATATTACACTAATGAAGAATAACAAAAGTCCTATATGGTTAATGAGATAGATGGATTTCTTATAATGCTTGGACAATCCTCCTCCCTTTGAGCGAGATTATATAGTGTGAATTAAGCCTAAGACCTAATTTTATATGGTATTAGAGTAGGATCCGTCTTACCCAATGTTGGAACTCCAAAATTAAATTTTCCCACGCAACATATGCTAAGCACGGGGTGTGAGGTTGGATGTTGAAGAATGACAAAAGTCCCACATTAGTGGTTAATGAGATGAGTGAATTCCTTATAAGGTTTGTGCAATCCTCCTCCCTTTGAGCTAACTTTTGGGGTGTGAGTTAGGCCTAAGGCCTAAATTTACATATACTCTTAAGTAATTGCCCCATAGATCCTAGAGGGGGGAGTAAGAGCCAGAAAAAATGGTGGAATATGATACCCTCTTGTATATGGTGGACTATTTGGAGAGAAAGAAACAAGAGGTGTATGGAAAATACTGCAGAATCAGTATAAAAGATCAAATGGTGTTGTATGAAAGTATGGAAAAATAAAGTGCCAACTAAAGTGCGGTGTTTCTCATGGCTAGTGGCTAGAAGGGCATGCTTAACTCATGAGAAGCTGCAAAGAAGAGGCTTTGAAATAGCTTCCTGGTGTTCACTGTGTAATGAGACAAATGAGACTAATAGCCATCTATTCCTCCATTGCAAAGTCACTGCTCAATTATGGGCCATTTTTCTTAGCAGAACACACACAAACTGGACAATGCCAGAACACACTGCAGACCTTCTTAGTTGCTGGGTGAGAAGAGGGGGGAGTAAGAGCCAGAAGAAATGGTGGAACATGATACCCTCTTGTATATGGTGGACTATTTGGAGAGAAAGAAACAAGAGGTGTATGGAAAATACTGCAGAATCAGTACAAAAGATCAAATGGCGTTGTATGAAGACCTTCTGTTTTTGGTGTAATGAGGAGGGTATAGAGGATGCTGGACAGATTTTAAATTTTTTCTCTTCTTTATAAGTTTAGTAGCAATTTCTTGAGTTGGTCTTTTTTGGGTCACTGATGTAAATCTTTTTGATGGTTGCCAGCATACCTTCATTGCTGAGGAATACAACTTTACTTTATCAAAAAAAAAAATAATAAAAAAAAATTGCCCCATAGATCCTATATCTAAACATTTAACCACCAAATAAATACACAAATTGGGAGTCGAAGGTGGATAAAACACAGTGTGGTCAACTTCACTATGAGTCATGCTAAACTCATGAATAATTATGCTGAACTTACCAAACCTGGCTCGTGGAGAATGTTTGAGACCTTAAAATGATGTGTGCAATCGGATATGCAAAACCACTACTAGACTCCTCTGAGCAACAAAATCAATGTGGTCGCTCCATATAAACCTCAAAATTGCACTATAGAACGGATATAGAAATTGTGACTCTTTTTCTTTTCTTTCATGGAAAGAATTGAGTAGATGAATATAGACATACATTTGGTGAAAAACACAACATACCTAGTGTGGGCTATGGTACCACAAGTAAGGTCTCGAGAGGATAGATGCTCACAGGTGTTGACCTACTTTTGTGGAGTTGAGATGTTTCTAATAGATCCTCGGTTCAAAAACACATAATGAAAATTCAAAATCATCTCAAAACAAAATAAACAGACCTTTTTCAACTTCATTTTGTGAGCCTCAAACAATAGACATTTCCTGTTGGGGTGGGGGTGAGGAGCCTGAATTAAAAACTCTCTAGAGCTTGAGTTTTTTTTTTCTCGTCTTCGGTATCTGTTCCAATATTTCTTCTGCTTTTTATATGGGTTCTTGATGCACCCCTTGCTTCCTGCATTTGGATTGCTTTTATGGATTTTATCGCCTTATTTATATTCTCCATCATCATCCTCTTGAAGACTACATATATCAGCCAACTATTTGCTCTGCCATCGAAATTGAGGATTGCAATTGAATCTGATATATATATCCACATAACTTTGAGTTTGTGAAAACCTCCAATCTCTGGTCGTCACGTAAAATGCATTTTCTTTCTGCTTTTAGGACCTCAAGTGCATAATCTATTTGTCTCACTCCATGCAAACCTTGTATTTGACAAAGTTAACTTTTTCAGTTTGCACGGCGACTCGAAGAACACTAAGAGGAAAGATGAAGAATTTGCTCATGGAGTTAACATCATTCAAGTGTTCCAGGATAGCATACAATTTGTATTCCATCTATTTGAGAATGTTGATTCTGTAACTAGATTACACATAAATGTGATTCGAGAAAAGTGTGTTAGTATCCCACATTGGGAGACGTATTATGTGTATCTAAAAGGATTCAAGCATATAACACATTGTCTTCGTTTTTTAGTCTCAATAAAAGGATCCAAGCATAGCACATTGTCTTTGTTACTTGCTCTCAACCTACTTTTCTTATTATCTTATTTCTCACAGTAAGAATATCAGTGGATCATGTTTATGTAAAAAATTAATTTCATATTCAAAATGATGATTTGAATCAACTCGAGAAGATTGTATGAAAAGAATGGTGTTGTTGTTATTGTGTTGTCTGGTGACTGGCAAATACAATAATGTTTTCTCCAAGTTAGTTCTTAGTTTGATAATTGTAACTAAAGTAGCATACTTAGTTAACCCAGAATATTTGATAGCTAAAATATCAGTTGTTAACCCAGAATATTTGATAGCTAAAATATCAGTTGTTAACCCAGAATATTTGATAGCTAAAATATCAGTTGTTAACCCAGAATATTTGATAGCTAAAATATCAGTTGTTAACCCAGAATATTTGATAGCTAAAATATCAGTTGTTAACCCAGAATATTTGATAGCTAAAATATCAGTTGTTAACCCAGAATATTTGATAGCTAAAATATCAGTTGTTAACCCAGAATATTTGATAGCTAAAATATCAGTTTATTCGTAGTAGAGAGATAATGCCTTTTCTAATACTTGGTCTAGTCAAATATATTAATTTTTAGTTTAAAATTTTAAGATTGCAGGTCTGAATTCACGATTTTAACTCTCAAAATTCAAATTTGCCACATAAATGTAATGAAATATTAGTTTTGCATGAGAATACATTGTATATCTTTCTCTTCACGTTTAAGTTTGTTCCTCCACTCACTTTCTTATGTTTCATTTTGGAGTTGGTTCAATAATTTCAACTATCACCACCTCCCACTTATTGTACACATAGGTCATCTATGAAGTTATAGTTAATGTGCATGGAATTTATCGTCTAGTCGTTGGTATTTTGTGTTTTCACTGAAAATTCAATTTTACCAAATTCATTTCGAAAACAATGGAGGAATCGTTAAAGCATTCATATAGGTCGAATCAATGAAATAAAATAGTTATCTCTCGATGATCCAATAGTTTAGTATATTTTTACATTATCATTAGTGCAAAGAATATAAACCATATGTAATATATCAGAACTTTTTGAAATTAAGTGGACCTTTGAACTCTGACAACTTTCTGGACAAATAGTTAAAATAAAACTCATGAGAATTAAGCATTTTGACTAATAATGAATCACAAAGTGGATTTATGTATTCTGAGAAGTAAAGCAAAGATCTCAACAAAAAAAAAAAGTTTAATCTTACACTTAAAGTAGGGATATGTAGAAAAATTGCAACAGCTTTTATCTACTTACAAGCCAAGCAATATAATACCTCCACTAAATCCTCCAATTTTCACCACTAAATACACCTCATATAAATATTAATACTATGGTTTTCACTTGATTTATCCAAAATCATAGGCAAAGAAACAAAAAATAAACACAAAACACTAAGAATTAAGCCATCATGGTTAAGACAAATACAAAAATAATCTTCATTTTGTTTTTTGTTTTCCTATTGGAGTCTCTTGGAAGTGCACATGATGGTGGGAAGATAAATATTCTTGAAGAAGAAATTTTGTCAGATTTTGATGACATATTTTATAATGAAGATGAAGATGAAGATGAAATATTTGATGTATGGAGAAATGGTAGAGGCAATAAAAATCTTGTTAATGTAGATACTTGTGGTGCAGTTGGTGATGGAACTTCAGATGACACTAAGGTGATGAATTGATATGTTTTTAGCTTTTGGTAAAAATGATTTATGGTAATTATATGCGCTAACGATATAAAGACTTTTTACGTTATCAGTATATTTTAACATGTTATACATATAGTAGGTATTAGGTAATACATGTCTTATTTTCAAGATTACTAATATAGCTTACTTTGATCGGTGATTATTTGTAGTCATGCGGTTTATGGTACCGAGTTCATATGGACTTAGTATTTCGGTGTGGAGTATAAATTTACGTGTAATTTTTTTTCTTCTAAAATTGCAATAAATAGTAAATAACTTTAGTTTGTAATGTTGTATATTGCAAATGCCAAAATTAATAGTTAATATAATTTTAATCTTGAGAACATTGCTCATTGTATAATCAACTGCTATACAAATGGAAAATATAGTGTGTATACGACTCTAATATATAATTTATGCAATTGTGGTCTATAGTGCTCAGATCCTTAATAAATAATACATTTTTGATGGATTCGAACATGAGTGTGAACATTTTTTTGGAGGATCCGAGCAATATAAGTTACACCTTTTTTCACTTTCTAAAATTGGTATTATTATTTCAGGCATTTGAAGATGCATGGAAAGAAGCTTGTTCAAAACGAAGATCAGTTTTTATGGTCCCTTCAGGACGCACTTATCTAGTAAATGCAACCAAGTTCAATGGACCTTGTGCTAACGGATTGATCATCCAGGTTACTATCCGATTAATTTCACATATGATCACTGAATTTTATTTACTATAACAGTAATTAAAGTCACAAAAGTATGTTATAACAGATTGATGGAACCATAGTAGCACCAAGTGATCCAGAAAATTGGGATCCAAAGAGTCCAAAAGCTTGGCTTGTGTTTTCCAATTTGACAGGAGTTACATTTCAAGGAAATGGAATTATTGATGGATCAGGCAGCAAATGGTGGGAAGCATCATGCAAGAAGAACAAGTCCAATGTAACATAACATAACACATTATTTCCTTTTAACTTTTTACGCGGGTTCTGCATGTTCAACTGAACTCATTGATTTCTGTATAACTATGTATACACAGAATGTCAAAAAGGGACGACATAGGAATGATAATAGAACGTGAACGATAGTTGTCTCAAAGAACTTACAATCTTCTTGGAATCCATGTAGACTTAGTAAAAGGTCTATATAGGCGATACAAATTAGTTGGGAATACGTTTTAGTTATGTTAGTACATTTATTTTGTTTTTTTGCATACTATTGGCACGAGTTGAGCTACAATGAAGCAACATAGTCAATGATGATTCATATACAGACTCCAACTTATTTGGAATTGAGACGTAGTTGTTATATACATATAATATGATCACACTCATTTGGAATTCAATGACTCTAGCTCCTAGATTCGCCTATTTGATATACAACTATTTTTTGGTGATGTTCTAACTTTGTAATTTTTTTTTGTTGTTGTTGATAACAGGCTTGCAAATCAGCACCAAGAGTAAGTACATTATTGTTATATTCTTTACTCTTTCTTTTATTATTACTCTTAACCTCTTAATCAACTTATAATGAGAAATTAACTTCAAATTTCAGGCATTAACCATAGATTTAAGCTCAGGTATAAGGGTGAAAGGACTTACATTCCAGAATAGCCAACAGATGCATTTTGTAATTTCGCGATCAAATTCTGTACGCGTAAATGGTGTTAAGGTTTCTTCTCCTGGAGATAGTCCTAATACTGATGGAATTCATATAAGTGAATCAACAAATGTTGTACTCCAAGACTGCAAAATTGGGACAGGTGACTCTTTCTCTATATGCTATGTTGCTCGATCTATTCAAAAATATTGTCAATGTGTGTCAGATCGTTCAAAAGTGGTGCATTTTTGGAGGATCCGGCATGAATGTTGCAACATTTTTGAAGAGTCCGAGTAACATAACCTATATGTCATGTTATTTATGTTCATTTTTCTTTATTGCTACTTTTGCAATTTTAAAAGTTTTACTAATATGATTTACTTGCATTGTGTAATGGAGATTCTCAATTTTCATGATGTGTGTTTTATGGTAAAAAAATGAATATGATTAACTTGTTTTTGATGTATATGTAGGTGATGATTGTATATCAATTGTAAATGCTAGTTCCAATATCAAGATGAAGAATATCTACTGTGGTCCTGGCCATGGAATCAGGTAGTCTATTAATACACGTGTTCGCGTATTCATCTATTTTGAACAATCTCAATAAAACATGTTCTCAAAAATGATTTTCCGCTGCTGAACATTGATTTGCTTGTGGACAAGACCATTGTGAAATAATGTATTGTTATATTCGAAAACGCCTTGGTGTGATTCATCCTAAGTAGTATGTTTTCTATACTGATTTTGCTACATGATTAATCCTTGTCTAGCATTGGGAGCCTTGGTAAAGACGAATCCATCGGTGTAGTGAACAGAGTAGTTCTGGATACAGCATACCTCAAAGGTACCACAAATGGCCTCAGAATCAAAACATGGCAGGTAATTTCACAAAAATAATGTTGTGTCTTATTCATATTGTATTTAGATTGAAAAAAACTGATGTGAAGGTGTTAATGTTCATAGGGAGGATCAGGTTATGTTCGAACAGTTCGATTTCAAAATGTACAAATGGAAGATGTTTCGAACCCAATCATTATAGATCAATTCTATTGCGACTCTCAAAAGCCTTGTCAAAATCAGGTACTCCCTCTGTTTCAACGTGTTTGTCTTACTTTCCTTTTGAGTCTATTTCAAAAAGAATGTCTCTCAACTTGAAAGAGAAGTATGACAAAATGTGTGTTGTTTATTTGGACATTACAGACATCTGCAGTAGAGATAAGTGAAGTACTCTATCGTAACGTTAGTGGAACAACAAAGAGCAAAAAGGCGATGAAATTCGCGTGTAGTGACACTGTGCCTTGTAGCCATATTACTCTGGACAATGTTAACTTAGAGGCAAGAGATGGCACTGCTGAAGTATACTGTAACTCAGCCACGGGAATTATAGCTGGTTATGTTCATCCAGAAGCAGAGTGTCTTAACTCAAATGACAAGAAAATTGAGCAGGAAATTGAAGAATGTAATGTTCATGATGAACTATGATTTAGGTTCATTTGTCTTCAATCTATAATGAATATTGAAGCATATATTTTGATGGTTACAAAGCAAATAGTATTGTAAGTATTCATTTCTGTTATCTCAGATTTTGAGATTCCTAGCTTAGATATAAGCTAGATAAATATTGTATTTTTTTTTAACTAAGGATGCCTTTGAGGCAAATGTTTTTATGTAATATATATATACTTCTACTTATTGGAGTTATTATGTTTGTATTAAAGTTTATTGATTGAGAAGTTCTATATGTAACACCTCGCTTTTTGAAAGAACTAGAAAGAGCTAGAATTAGAAAGAGTTGTTTAAAAAAAAATCTGGAAAATTTAAGTATGTTCAGTTTGAGTTTTTTGTCAACTTCAAACGACCATAACTCCTAGCTCAGGATGATTTAGGAGTGTTTCCACATATTGTAGGAAAGATCTTGGAATAATCTTTCCAACGCCACTGAGTTTGTGCGATTCCGAGTTCGTATGAGTGAGATATGCCCATTTGAAGTTGGGCTGTTCAAATAAGGAAAGTCTAGCCCGGATTTTAGAAGGGCATTATGGTCTTTTCCATACCCCATGACTTAATTTCGTTTTTGGTAATTAATTGGGGTCTAAACTGATAGGATTCAGTTTATGCTTTTACAATATTGAGTTAGGGTTTTAGAGAAGAGAAAAAGAAGAGGAGAAGGAGCAAAAATCGTCAAGATCTTCAAGAATCGCTTGTGGATTTCGTCAAGGGGTGATCCCTACGAGGTATGTGAGTTCACACAACGTTGGGTTCGTTCACCCACGCGCCAAACATGTTTAATTCAGCATGAATTCGTCCTAAAAGTTGAAAGTTTGAATGTTCTTGAATTTACTTCCGTTTTTGAATTGGGCTGAATTGAGGTCTAATATCATGAGGGTAATATTTTATCATGGTGTCGGATCCTAAGATCTTTACGTCGAGTTTTAGAGTTGTTTTGAGTTAGGTTCTTGGGTACATATGCTGGGTATCTGAATCTAAAGAGAACTTGAGAAAAATAATCGAGTTTAGGTGAATTGAGACTGGAAAACGAAGAAGAAAAAAGTCCGGCGAATCTGGGCAGTGGGGCCGTGCGGACCTGCTCCTCAGATTTGGGAAAAGTTTCTTCGCGTCGCGGAGCAGTCACGGACCGTTTAGCCTCAAAATTTTATTTCGCGATCAAATAATTAAATGTATCTCCGCGTCGCGGACCTACTTTCAGACAATGATTTCTTGATCTTTTCTCATGTTTAGCTATCTAAAAACACTCCTAAACATCATGAGATCTTTCCTATCACAAATCATAATCCTTGAATCCATAATTCAATTCAAGTAAAATTAACATTCAAGTCAAGAGAAGTTAAGAGTCAAGTCAAGAGAAGTTCATAGAGTCTTCCAAAAGTCTATTTCAAATGTTTTAACTTTGTTTTAAGACTTGAGTTTTGAGCTGAGTAAAGAGTAAAGTTTGAAGTTCATTTCTTCAAAAGAGTATATATCGGGACTATGTATTCCTAAAGAGTAAAATGTTTTCACATTTAAAGAAGAAAGGAAACCTTGATTTCCAAAAGAGCCTTTGAGCTAGTTTTTAGTTAAAGAGTAAATGTTTTCACATTTGAGCAAGAAAGGGAACATCGATTCCAAGAGAGCTTTTAAGCTAACTTTTGAGTAATTATCTCAAACCAAAGAAAGAAGTTATGTTTTTAAACATATGAGCTGAGTATTTTGGGAGTAGTATTGAGCACCGATATGGGGACGAGTTTGAGTTCAGATAACTCACGTCTCCATAAACCATGTAGCCATCATGGGTAGTAAATGATCATACTTTTTAGATGACTCCTTAAGTGCTTTTAGCATAGACTAGTGGATCCACTTAGTTAAGGTATTTTATCTGACGACAAAGTATAGGACAATTCTGGCAGCGTGGGCAAGACGATGTATTACCACTTAGGCTCATAGTGGTGGTTGTCGGTTAGAGAAACTCCTATAGAAACTATATTACTTTATTATATGATTAAAGTTGAGTTTGTTATTGCATTTTCTTTAACGAACTAAGTTGTTTTCTACTGTTTTAAAGGCTTTCTGTATATTGCATGTGTTTTATTGCTTTTTATTGAGTTAAGTTGTTCATGAGTTGAGTAAAGCCAAGGTAAGTGTTTTTTCAGTTCCTTTCAAGCTTATGTCTTGTTTTAGATTTCCCATCGCATACTCATACATTTAATGCACTGATGTCATTTGGCTTGCATCTTTTAATGATACAGACACAGGTAACCAGTATCAGCATCCAGCGCATCGTTGATTCTAGTTGAGCTCCAGAGTTTGTTAGTGAGCCTCCTTTCTTCCGGAGGATCCCTTTTTATTACTTTTCAGTATTTAGTTCATTGGGATGTCGTGGGTCTTGTCCCGACATCCATCTCAGTTATTAGAGGTTTTATAGATAGACAGTCAGTAGTTCAGTTGTCTTTATATTATTATTTCATATGTTAAGACTTGAGTTGCCATTTTGGCCAAGTTGAATGTTTGACCTTTAAACGTTCTAAGTTATTTTATTAAACAAGTTAAGTAGAAGCGCATTTGATCATTGTAATAATGCTTAGAGTCTTCCCCTGAGTAAGTAAGTCAGGCCAAAGGTTCGCTTGGGGCCATCAATGGTTTTCGAGTGCAATCCCGCCCAGGGTGTAGGCTCGGGGCGTGACACTGTAATTGACCATTCTATGTTTATTTGTCATTTTTTCGTGTACTCAATGAATAAAACTCATTTGACTTTAAGACGGTCAAGATTGACACTAATGACTTAATGGTAAGGGGATGTCCCGCCCCGAACCATTTCCATTCCTTGTCAAAAAGAAAACAAAAGGCGACATAGTTGTGAACTTCAGGTACATATGACTGAATTTTAGATATATTTTCTTGAACTTTAGGTACATATTATTGAAGTTTAACCATTGTTACTTGGAGTTTAAACATATATGGTTGAGGTCAAATATGATACATATTTAGTCATTTCTCATAAACTTCCGCTACATATGGATGAAGTATAGACATTTATTCTAGAAGTTCATAAGAATAAACTTTTACATAGAAGTAACAACTTATTATATCAAATCTCAACAATGAAACATACGATTCAAGCCTAAATCTACTCTTGATAAGCTCAGATTTGAAATACAAGTTCTAAATATTATAAAAAAACAAAATTCAATCGTCGATTTGTCAAAACAATAACAAATCTAACAAAATCATTTAACGACAATGCCACAATATTTTCAAGTTTTCTCAATAACACCACTTCATTTAAAATTAACTTTTCATAAAAGGGACAACACAACACATATGTTTGTTAGTTTTTGCCAAAATAGCTACAAATTAAATAATTTTTATAATTAAGTACTACAAATTAAATAGTGTGTTTTACCCAATCCAATCCTTATATGGCTAGAAGTGGGCTGGCCCATTAATAATAATTGCCTCTTTCGTCTCGTCTCCTCACTTTATTCCTCCAGCAATTAGGGTTTTGGATTTTGCTTCTTGTAGAATTGCTCCGAAGTCGAGAAGCTTCGGATTCAGTCAATTTTCTGCTCAATTTCTATCATCATGGCAAATCGTACGTACAATTTTCCTTTTTTGATTCTTTACGAGGAATTTTTTTGGGTACAATATGTGTAGTTAGCGATTAACCTGTTCAATTTATTGATGCAGCTACAGGAAGGTCGTTTTTGCAAGTGGCAGCTACAGAGGAGGCTGTTGCGCCGCCACTCAGAGTTGTTCAGATTGAAGGACTGGTACTACGCACTACTATCTATCTATCTATCTATCTCTTTTTTGTTTTTAATATCTGTGCTGTCCGGGTCACCTTACATGTGATTCCTGGGGTATGGGGTGCCTGCTACTTTCCGTTGTGCTAATGGGTAACTCTGTCCACCAAGGTTTGGACAGATGTGAAAAGATCAGTTTGTGTTTTTCTTTGTGGGAATTGAACCTGATACGTGATAGTTCCCAGCACACTTTATTGACCTGTAGGTTTCACCTATAGGTGTACTATCTCTTTTTTTTTAAAAAAATAATTTGTTTTTGTTTATGTGTATTTAGTTTGTGGAATCATAGATTAAGAAGTTGAGAGTTCAATTGAAGCTCAAGAGCTACCTAGTTAGGTTCAGTGATAATCCCAGAAATCCAACTCAAAAGTAGAAACAAAAGGAAAAGAACTGAGTGATCTCTTACCCTAAAGGGAGTGGCTTGCAGTCTTCTTGACAGCTAAGTTTCTAATCCCAGAACAAAGAATAATAGGTGAATTGCTTACCTCTGCCTAAACTTTTGGTGGGTGGAGTTGTTGTTTTCTCCCTGATGGGAGGTAGCATGTACCCTGTGCGTTAGCTTGCTCTTACTAATTTCACTGATGCTAACTGAATCTAGCTACCATAACTTCCTGCTAATTGCCTAACTATAACTGCGTATTAGCTCTTGTATTCCCCAACCTTTGTCTTTGATATGTTGACCTTCCTCCTGTTCTTTCCTCCATATTTTTTTAGATTCTTTTTTCTAGTTATTTATGCATCTATACCATCCTTATTGTTTACCCTTTGTCAACGAGAATGACCATTTGTCAAGAATACTTTTCGTCTAAACCATGAGTTGTGCAATCAATCCTCAATGTCAATTGCTGCATTACCTTTAACCTTGGTGGTCTCCTACAAAATAATGTAGATAATATCTTTGCAAGGATCAAACAAATTATGCCCCGCATGCATACATTGCACCCACATAGTTGATAGAATAGTATGGAGCAAGATTGTGGGGATTAGCTTGCTGCACCTACTTGGCCATACTTGTCTGATATCGATTGTTTCTAACAGCATCATTGTGAAAGTTCGTTAGTAGCCTAGTAGAGGTTCAGTAGTATCCCGGGCATGCAAAATTCTTCCCTCTACTGATGTTAGCTTCTGCATCTTCTTCTATTGAGAGAGGTGGAACATCAAATCTTTTCCTTTTGATTTAAGTGGACATGCTATTTTGGACAAACCACAAGGCATAGTAGGACATGTAAAAAGGGATCAAAGGAGTAATATTAATATATACCCTTAACATTGTATACAATGTTCCAAGAGATGTGACATTGCACAGGAATGGGTGGGAAAAAAGTGATTTGTTCTATCTTCTTAGAGTAATAAAATGTATCTGCATCCCCTGTAAATGATATATTACCCTTCTTAGATTTCATTAGCTCCCTCAATATGGCTTAGCGACCATTCTTTTGCTTGTGGTTAACTCCCTGATTAAATAGGTGTTTTTGTTCTCAGGAGTTAACCATGTTTTTGTGTATGTAATTTGCATCTCCTTGATGCCTTTCTAATACAACATCTTACTTCATCATAAAAAACAATGTATCTGCATCCATTGACTGCCTTTTCATGTGTAGTTTCCTGAAGTTAACTCTGTGCTACAGGTTATTTTGAAAATAATAAAGCATTGCCAGGAGTTTTCACCGGCTTTGGTCACTGGGCAACTCCTTGGATTGGATGTTGGGAGTGTTCTTGAAGTCACTAACTGTTTTCCCTTTCCGGTATGGTGAAGTCTGGTATTTCTTGCTTCTTCTTTATACAGTTTCGAAATTATTTTAACCAACTCTTTTTCACATCTATTTTACTCAGGTTCGCGAGGAAGATGAGGAGATTGAAGCCGAGGGTGCTAATTATCAACTTGAAATGATGCGATGCCTGAGGGAGGTTAATGTTGACAACAACACCGTGGGTTGGTAAGGGAGCTTTTTGACTATTAAGACATCATTTGTCTTTGTGCTAGTTCTCTATTATACTCATTGCTAACCTTCTATTCAGGAAAACATTCTTTCTTTGGGCTGGTGGTACTGTGTGATTTACATTTTCTTTCATCACTGTTTAATTTATATTTAAGTATAAACTTATCCTTTTTTCTTAAAATGCTTAGAATATGTATATCTTTAACCTAACGTCTAGAAGTGGACAATGTACAACATTTGATGGCCTGATTGCATTTCTGCAGTCTAAATTACAGTGTTTCAAGGCAGTGAAGAGAAAGTTATTATCAAAAAAGGGAGTAACAAAACTGTCATACATGTTAACATTAAAAAAACTGTCTTATGCATTACACAGTAGTGAGAAAGACATGTAAAGCTTGCTCTATTTACCTTTCTTTCCTACATTATTGTCATCTTAACGTTTACTTCATTGCTAATTTGTTCATAATATGGATCTCATTGGTGGTTATTTTCCAGGTATCAATCAACTTTGTTTGGTTCTTATCAGACAGTGGAACTGATAGAGACCTTCATGAATTACCAGGTATCCATCTCCTTGTCCATCTGTCATTGTTGGATTCTGAACTTTCAGTTCCTGCAGCGACCATAGATATATCACACTTATCCTGCAAGTCATTTTCAGTTTAGAAAATGTCATGTTGCAACCCCCTTTCTGCTGGCCCTAGGAAGAAAAGGGAGAAATGATGAAATTAACTACACGGTAGAACTGTTTCCTGTAGTGATGCTAAATGAGCCCAAGGCATTCCAAACTGTGTTACCATTTTAGTTTAAAGTTCAAATACCAGTGCTCTATGCCTGGTAGACCAGTGCATCATGCAAAATGACCCACCACCTTAACAGGTACTGAAGGAGTAAATGACTTTTGGGGATAATGGAGGTGTCTGGTTCCCTAGCAGGGAAAGCTCCAACAGACAAGGATATGGAGTCCTTATTAAAAGTAGCATGAGAAATGTAATCCATGTAGGAATTTGAGGGGTTAAACTGCTGCTCAAAGTCAACTCTGATCAATTGCTTGAGTCAAACATCCATGAAAAAGATCTTAAAGTCAAATGCCACTAGCTGTTGTCAATTCTTGCCTAGGTTATGTGTTATCCTTTGCAGGGGAAAACCTACTAGCATTCCTCATTTGTTGATTTTTTGAAATATGAAACACTTGGTACTGTAAATAAAGTAGTTTTCTTTCTGATATATTTCTTAATCTTTTTCTTAAGATGTTGGCTTGATTAGGTGCTTCTATATTTTTCATTAGTTATTGATGTGAACAATTCATTGTACTTAGACTTTATGATGTTTGTGATTGCAGGAGAATATAAAACGTTGTGTCTGCATAATTTATGATCCTTCTAGATCCAACCAAGGTGTCTTAGCTTTGAAAGCCTTGAAGCTTTCTGATTCTTTCATGGAACTCTACAAGAGTAACAACTTTACTGGAGAGAAGTATGTTTATTCTTGAGTTGCTCCTTTTTTTACTTTCCCTCTCAAGATAGTTGTTCGTACTAGTTTAAACAAAATTAAACGCATTTTAATTTCTGATATTTGTTTTTTGGTTTTAGGCTGAGAGAAAAGAATCTTTCATGGGTTGACATCTTTGAAGAGATACCAGTATGCTTCTAACCTTCTGTATTCTGTTTTCTCTTTTGTCTTTGGCACTTGCGTCATCATATGTAGATTCTTTTTCGAGTGACGATCTCTGCTTCATAACCTGTTACCATTTTGCATGTCAGAGAGTTGTATTTATTTGGAGATCAGTTGTTTGAGAAAATAGAAATATAGTTCTGATACATTAGCCTTTTTTCCCTAGGGAACCCTTTTTCTTTTTTCCTTTTCTGTGGTCTTGAAAATAATTCTTCCTCCTTTAAGGTTAGATTTGACACATACATTGCTACCACACATTTTCTTGGTTTGAACATTATTTTGAGTAATACCATTATCATGTAGTGATCCTACCTGCCTGCTGTTAGTAAAGGTACATAGTTCATAGGTCAGTAATTCAGCAGAAGTTAATTTTGTTTATTTTGACAGATAAAAGTTTCGAATTCTGCACTCATTAGTGCCTTTATGACTGAATTGGAACCCGATACACCTGTAACTCAGGTAATGTAACTTAAGTTTGGCAGAATACTGAATATTTATATATGTTGCCAAACTGTAATACTGACAATTTTTTTTCCTTGTCAGTGTGATTATGAACGCCTACAATTATCAACCAATCCATATTTGGAGAGGAATGTGGAATTTTTGATTGAATGCATGGATGACTTGTCAATGGAACAGCAAAAGGTTTGTCTTTCCTCTTCCTGGGTCAATCTTTCCTTTTATTGTGTTGTGATTGTTTACTAAATCTAATACTTTATTTGCAGTTCCAATTCTATTACCGGAATCTTTCTCGTCAACAAGCTCAGCAGCAAGCTTGGCTTCAAAAGAGGAGGTATCTTTTTTTATTTTGGCATATTCGAGTAGTTGGTCACTTATTTAGATCCCCTCAGATGCTTTTAGTCACCTTGCGGTGAAGCTTGAATCTTTTGCTGAGCTAATATTCTGGTGAACTTTGTAGATTATAATTCTTTATGATTAGAGGTGCTTCATTGTTCACATTTTGTTCTGGCCTCTGTTTTTTACAGGACTGAGAACATGGCACGTAAAGCTGCAGGAGAAGAGCTACTGCCAGAAGAGGATCCCTCTAATCCTGTCTTTAAGCCACTCCCAGAGCCTTCACGGTTGGATAGCTTTCTCATAACTAATCAAATTTCAAATTACTGCAACCAGATTAATGGGTAAGTTGTGGTCTTGTTTGCTTACTGTTTGCCATTATCTTTGAGTCTTGACACATGATGGCTGAATGTTCTTTCTGTTCCCAGTTTTTTTCTGGCCTGTAATATTTCGTTTCTTCTGATATGAATTTGTTTGTATGTTGATTGCAGAGTTGCGGGACAAAGCCTCAGTAGACTACATCTGATGAAGGCTTTGCACGAGAACTGAGCAAGTTTTGAGTTGGCAATTTGTACCTTAGATTTGATTTTTGTGCCTTTTTTTTAAATTACTGATGTGAGAGGGAAAGAGAATGACCTTTATCTCTGTAGGCGTCTTATTCTTTCTGTAGTTTTACTTTTATATTCTTCTGTGATTGGCAATCAAGTGTAGCCTGCCTGGAATTATATATGTGAAGATTTACATCTAGTCCACAAAGAAGGAATAGGGATCTATGTATCGATGACCTTATCATTTTTGATCGATTGTCTGGATATGGAAGATTAAAAATCTCTCAATTACCCTCATTGTTGCTATGAATTAAAAAGATTGCTTCATCTCATATATTGAACTGTTTGTGCACTCGTAGAAACTTCCGTACCCAACAGTTTTCCTTGGGACACTAGCTTGGTTGGTCAAGCTTTTAAAATCCGTTCTTTTTCGAAAAGTACTTTTGTGGAGAAGTCATTTATTTTTGACTAATCAAATTTAAAATTACTGTTCGATCAGAAATTTGAGGTGAGAAAAGAAGCTTGTTCTATTTATTTGTTTGTGTGTATTACCACGTTATAACTGTATTCTAAATTGTGATGTCTTGGCAGTAGGTTGAATATATATATCACATAGAAAAGACAGACTTGTACATATTATAATAGTCCATGGATGAATATGACACCCAAATCTCAAAGTTTTGTTCTGCTAACAGCCAAGAGAATATAAAATCTACACTCTTGGTGTCGTCAGAAAAAAATCAGTGAAAAGACGCTCTGATGATAGTTCAAACAGAGATTTCACCCAATATAATATACGGTGATTTCTGTCAAAGGCTTTAGGCTCAAACAATAAGGGGTGGAGCTAGGTGGCATAAGGGGGTTTATCGAGATTTTATATTGTATATATATGATTAGTATTATTGGTATGCATATACTGTAGGTATTGAATTCACTTGGTTTATTCGATGTGTGTACTTCTATATATTTTGAATTCCGTAAGTGAAAGTTTGACTCCGCCATTACAAACAACCACATACAGAAGTAACCATTCTTGTAATCTTGTATCCACTTTCACTCAGTTTTCATGAGTATATACTTTCAAAAAATAAATTAAGTGAGAATGCATAAAAGAACAACAAACATGATTGAAGTCATTGAACCAACCTCTCATATATTTCATCAAATGACAGAGAAGTACAAAACTCTCTCTATCACTATCTAGTCCAAAAACATCAAATTAGGAGGTTAACATAACAACAATAGGATGATAGAAAGCCAAAGAGAAAGGGAAATTCATCAAGTTTGTGACATGTTTAGTATGCTGACATTCTTTGAGGAACAGGTGTTTTGATGACCTGCAAGATTTGAACCACTTCAGCCATTGAAGGCCTACTTGATGGTATTTGAGAAGTGCACACCAATGCCAACTTCAAAACAGGCAAAACTTCCTCTTCAGGATAAGTTTTCATAGTTGGATCAACACATTCCAACACATTGCCTTGCTCAAGCAAAACTCTCACATGATCATTGAGTATCAACACATTGTCCTCTCCATACTCAACTGGCCTTCTACCTGTGACAATTTCAAGAATCAACATTCCAAAACCATACACGTCGCACTTTTCGTTCACCCTTAAGCTCTGGCATGCCAATTCAGGTGCTACATAGCCTAGTGCACTCTGGAACCTGTTGCTTATCATGTGCTTATCGAGTTTTGTCACTAGCCTTGCCAGCCCGAAATCTGATATTCTAGGGTTGAAGTTTTCATCAAGGAGGATGTTGCTAGGCTTTATGTTGTAGTGTATGATTGCTGGCCTAAACGCATGGTGCAAATGTGCTAGTCCCTTGGCTGTTCCGAGCACAATGTTGAATCGAGTGGACCAAGACAGGGGAAGGGAAGTTGAAGACGAAGGCCTTTCGTGCAGTATGGTTTGTAAACTTCCTTCTGGTGCATAATCTGATACTAGAAGCTGAAGTTGAGGAGTCCAGTAATACCCTTTTAAGGATATTAGATTTGGATGCCTTGCTTTTGCTAAAGCTCTAACTTCTCTATCAAAGTCCTCAGGATATTGGAGGATTTTTGATGTTACAAGCTTCTTGATAGCTACTATTCTTCCTTCCCCTCCCAATGGAGCCTTGTAAACAGTCCCGAAGACACCTTCACCGATTTGAGATGCCTTGTTTAGGATTGATTCAAGACTGCTATTAGTCCAATCCGGGGACAATTTGGTGTCCAATAACACAAGCTTTCCAGTGGCAAGGCTCCCTGACTTAGAAGAACTTGAGCACATACTTTCCAAGGCATTGTCAACGAATGTGATCCTCCTTCGAACAGAAGCATTGAGTAAGGTTATTATCATGACTCCAACCGCGATCACAGCTGCAGCAGAGATTGCAACAATGGATGAAACACTGAGGAATCTATGGTTCTTGAAACTTTTGTTATTGCTTCTTGAAGTTCCATCGTCCCGGTTTTGACCTCCCCTCTGGTTTCCATATGCATAAGGATCAAGAACCAAAGGCTTTGGCACATTCATCTTACAGGGACCTTTCAACAAGGGTGAACAAATTCCCAAATTCCCTTCCAATGAACTCTGGTCTAAATTCTGGAATATACTACTCATTGGAAGGCGTCCAACGAGCCTGTTGTAGGATATATTAACAGCCAGAAGATTTTCTAACTTGCCAAGTTCTTGTGGTATTTCACCACTCAATTGGTTATACTCTAGCTTCAAAATCTTGAGCTTCTTCAACATTGAAAGGGACCTTGGTATTGAGCCACTTAAATTATTATGTGACAAACTCCTGCATTTAACAAATTTGACATTCAATTCAAGAACTACAGGGAAAATAGACAAAGCAAAAGTGATACAGAACCTCATTTTCAAATAAACATATCCCTTGCTACCTCTCTATAACAACATTGTTTGTTCCGATATTATTTTTGCTGCTATAGCAACATGTTGTAATAGATAACATAACATGAGAGATTGGTTCCACAAAAAACATGGTTCTCATAGTGAAATGACTGTTATAGAGAGGCTGTACCATACTATAATGAGATAAATCAGAATAAATATACTTACAACAAGTAGAGGGATGAACAATTTCCAATCTCATCAGGAATAGGTCCAGTGAATGAATTTCCATCAAGCTGAAGAATTCCCAAGCTACCAGAATCACATATATCACCAGGAATTGATCCAACTAAAGCACTGTGTCGAAGATCCAACACCGTTAGATTCTGAAAGTATCCAACTTCAGGAGGCAATCTAGATTGAAAATTGTTCCAAGAAAGATTCAAGTATCTCAACTTGGAGAAAAGTCCCACTTCAGCTGGGATATTCCCAGTAAGATTGTTTCCTGATAGATCAAGAACTTGAAGTGATTCAAAGAATTTACCAGAACCAGGAGGGATTGAACCAGTTAACTCATTTCTTGAAAAATCTGCTTCTTCCAATCCTATACCAAACAATCCTTCAGGAATGCTACCAGTCAATGCATTTTCTTTCATCCGAATAGTCGATAAACTAGTACAATACACCATAGACTTTGGAATGTTTCCACTCAATTTATTACCAGATAAACTCAAGTACTTCAACATTTTCAAATCTCCTATTGAATCAGGCAATGCTCCTTCTAAACTATTGCCTGAAAGATCCAAGTACTCCAAGCTGCTCATGTTACTTATCCATTGAGGGAAATCTCCATTTATCATATTGTTTGATAAACTGAGAAAAGAAAGAACATTCACCCTTTGAAGTGACATTGGAATTTGTCCTGTGAATTGATTATTACTCAAATCTAATCTATTCAAATGTGGACAGAAACCAATATCAGCTGGTAAATCTCCACTGAAATGATTCCCTTGTAACAAACACTCTTTCAACTGATGTAAAACTGAAACACCAATTGGTACTAATCCAGAGAGTTCATTATGTGAAAGATCTAATGTTCTAAGCCTTGTCAATCCCCAGATACCCCCGGAAAATCCAGGGTCACCAGAAAAATGGTTTCTTGAAAGATTGAGATGATTCAAACTAGTGCATTTTGAAACTGTTTTAGGAAATGAACCTTCAAGAAAATTCCCGGATAGAGAAAGATAACGTAGCGAATCACCACAGTTATCAAACATGGTATCAGAGACAGGTCCAGATAAAGCATTCTCAGACAGATCAAGAAACTGTAAAGATGTCATATTTGAAAAAGATCCAGGGATATTCCCTGATAAGCCATTATGACTAAAGTTGAGATTTTCAAGATTTGTCAACAAGGCTAACTCAGGGCTAATTGCACCAGTAAAGTTGTTGTTTGACAAAGATAGTACCTTTAAAGATTGCAACTTCTCGAGCCCCCTACCAATCTTTCCTGATAAACTTAAGCCATTTAAGTTGAGCTCAGTGACTCTACCATTCATTGGATTGCATTTGATGTATTCCCATGCACAAGGAGAGTTATCATCTTCACTCCATGACAAGAGTTTTGAGTAAGGATCAAGAAGAGCTGATTTGAACACAATGAGGCCTAAAACATCATCATTAAGCTGCATAGTAGTATCATCAGCTAATAAAGATCCATACAATAAGCCAAAATAAAGTATTAGAACTAAAAAGGGACTAAAAGATCTCATTTTTATGATGGTGTTTTTAGTTCCTACAATAAGAGAAGCAAACAAATGTTTTTTTCAGAGTAGTTAGAGAAGGGAATGGAAATGAAAAAGGGAAAAAGGTGTGAATTTTAGGTAATGGAGTACAAGTTTCATTGAATGAATGTTGAGTTTGGGATTATTGTTAGATATTCATGTGTACAAGGTGGAAAGGAAAATGAAGTAACTGCATTCACAAGAGTGATAGTAGATAGAGAAATAATGACTAAGATTGGTAGTGTAGTGGGCTTGTGTGTTTTGTGGTGGTCCTTGTGAGTTAAAGGAGTGATAAAGAAAAGTTTTTTTTTCCTCTTTCCTTTTTGGTTTCTAGTCCCCCCTCACCCCCACCTATATTTGGCTTCTTGGAAAGAGAGAGGAAGTGGAGTGAGAGTAGGGTAAGGGTTGGGGAGAGTAAGAGTTGGATAAGTATTTCAATTGTCGCGTACACACTACTCTCTTTAGATTATACGTATGATGTTGACTGTATAAAGCAAGAATGTGCGTTGTATCTACTATTATAGTTAATTTTAAGGCTATGTACATACTAGACCTCACAAGATTTGTTGTTGACCGTATAACGTAAGAAGGTAAGTTATATCTATTATTAGAGTGTTAAGTCAGCGTACACGCTTTCCTTTTCAAATTTCACTGGATATATTGTTGACTGCGAACACACTTACCTTAATTATCAAATTTCACTGGCTATGTTGTTGACCGTATAAAATAAGAATGTAAGTAATTATATTTACCATTAGAGTGTTAAGACCACATACACGCTACACTCTCTAGACCTCACTAGATATTTTGTTGACCGTATAAAATAAGAATGTAAATTATATCTACTATTACAGTGAATGTTAAAATAAGAATGTTAAGGTCAAATACACATTATCTTTTCCATACCCACTGAATATGACGTCATTGACCATATAAAATAAGAATGTAAATTATATCTACTATTAGAGTGTTAAGGCTACGTACACATGACTATGATTTCCAGACTTAACCAAATTTGTTGTTGTTGACCGTATAAAATAAGAAGGTAAGTTATATCTACTATTAGAGTGTTAAGGTCGTATACACACTACCCTCACCAAACTTATTAATGCATTACACTAAATATATTATTGTTGACCATATAAAATAAGGGTTTTAGTTATATCTATTATTAGAGTGTAAGGAGTTTTTATATCATCAAATTATTTTTATCGTTATAACAAGTAATCTATCTTGTTTTGGAGAATACATTTGAATAGCCTCATAGAGTAAAAATATTCTTTATACTAATGATGTGTATATAGATTAAACTTATAACATAGTAGTATTTAAATTGTCATATCACCTGCTATCACAAAGATAAATTTAATACACTTTTTGTTTATATATATAAGTTTCTAAATCCTAGTTCAAGTTGATTCTTCTAGTATATATAACTGAAATAGTACGATGTACATTAATAATTTATTCTTTTTTTTCTGTATATCTTCAGATTGTTAAACATATATCACATCAAGAGAAAAACAAACATTAACATGTGTTACATAAACCATATATCTAAGATTCAAATTACAATAACAGGAACAGACAAAATTATAACTTACAACAAGAAGTAAAAATTTGAAATTTGAACTTCAATACATGACTTAAGAAGACTGAAAATACAGAAACTCATTGGATTGTGGATATATAGTTCAAGAAAGCACAGTGAATGTTATGGGACCACAAATATGGTGAGATAGATAGAATTTCTTCTATCTGAACCAAAAGTTATCGATTCAAGTTTTGAGATTGGACTTTCATGTGTTATTGCTTTACATTGAAACAAAATTAAATTAATAAGTACCCTAAAATGAATACCGATTTCTCTCCCTAATGAGTCTTATAACACGATATGAATTCTAATTCAATACGTGAATATACCACATGCCCTCTACCATGGATCTTATAGGACACGAATCTAAATTTAGGACCTTGAAACAAATATCAAATTTCCTCTATGATAAATCTTATTCGGCGCGATTTCATTAATTATAGTCAGGATCCCGGATATCAGACATCTAATATAAAATCAACCAAAGAAAAAGAAGAATGCAATTGGAAAATATTATTTTATAATGTAAAGTTTGAAACAAAAGAGGAAAGATATGAGAATGTTGTGGTTGTTTGTACAAAAAAACGACACCAAGCTGTGAAAAAATGATGAGACAATCAACAATATGATCCAATAGATAACACCAGCTGACACATTTCCCCACAAATTCCCAAAGAATAGTTATTTTCACTCTTTTTATCTTCTTCTTTTTATAATTAAAAAAAAAACTTAAACTTTTTTATTATATTTTATTGTATTTTTTGAATTATTGTTTAGGGCTTCTCAACCATGTGTCCTTTGTTCCATCATCTATTACTTTGTCATTTCATTTTCTCTGTCAATAATTTTTCTAAAAATAAGGAAAATACAAAATCATTTCATTTGTTGTGTTTCACATCCAAGAATATTTTATTTTAATTTACTTGCACTTTTTAGAGCATACTTCGATGAAATAAACAATTTTACACTTTCTAAAACATGGTATTTGTCGTGATTAAACTTTTGAACATCTATTAATTCATTTTAATATCTATTTGAAAGATATTTTACATAACTAAAATAAAATAAAATACACTTTCACATAATCACAAGAAACAAATGAAGATCACGGGTGTAACTTAAAATTTTGACTGTGAGAGCTACAAAGTTAGTAGGTCCCATGTTTTGTTCTTTTGTCATTATCATCTTGTCGTAAAATTATAAATTAATGATTTTGAAAATAATTTGGAGGCTCAAGTTTGGTACTAGATACATTAAATTAATAATTTTGAAAATAATTTGGAGGCTGAAGTTTGGTACTCGATGTTCGATAGATATATTAAATTAATGATTTTGAAAATAATTTGGAGGTTGAAATTTGATACTTGGTGTTCGATAGATATACTAAAATATATGATTTATATTTGTTTCAGGAATTGAAAAGCTTCATATATTAAGCAAAAAGTTTTATACTTGGGAGTCAGGATTTAAATCAATTTTTTATTTATTAAAGACGAAGAAATACTTACTATTTTATCAGAAATATCTACGTAAACTTTAAGCTCTATGATTTTATGTAGATTAGTAGTATAATATATTGATAGTTGTAAACTTTATAAAATGAAGTAGTTGAAAAGTACATTCGAAAGAGAAAAACATCACATCATAATTTTAAATAAGTCGATTAGACCTATCTAGTCATGTGCGTGTTCATTATTTCAAACCTCAAAACTCATGGGCAGACATAAACGTCAATTACGCACGAATTCATGTAAATAACACATTATTAACTTAAAATCGTTAGAGAAATTTATAAATTTTAAATTAATCCCTAACACGTCTCTGTCAAACTAGCCTCGATGGAGGCGCATCCCACGTCTACCGAAACGGATTTAATTGAATTCCTCTCTCGGAAAAATTATATTCACTACTATAACATATAAAATTTGTAACTAAACAACAAAGTTCGTCACTAATTCTACTTATGAATTAGTGACGGATCATCACAATATTTTGTTAGCATAGTTAATTTCAAAAAAAAATCTCTTAATGTGACGGTGACATATAAATGTGAGGGATTAATATAATTGGTGAAGGATTATTCGTAGGTTCCTACCTGCTATACAGGCAGAATCTAAGAGGGATGGCTTGTTGTATATATGATTAAGATTTGAAGAATGAAGAATGGGTTTCTTGTGACTCGTTTTCATTTCCATCTGTGTGTTTTTGTCAGCTTCGATGTACACAATACCTCATCACATGCACCTCAATATCCCCCACACAACATCAATCAAACATATATCATATATTACTATAAGCATGAACAAAAAAAGTTGAAAGTTGAATTACGGTTTTACCCCTTCTATTAATTAAATTGTTATAACATATTTAAATATTTGATTGTATAAGTTTAATTAAAATGTTAAATGACTTTTAGACTTCCTAAGATTAATTCCTAATTAAATATCTAATTTATTAATATTTATCATCTATAATCTATATGTATATAATAATTATTTTATAATCAATATCATATATTACTATAAGCATGAACAAAAAAAGTTGAAAGTTGAATTACGGTTTTACCCCTTCTATTAATTAAATTGTTATAAAATATTTAAATATTTGATTGTATAAGTTTAATTAAAATGTTAAATGACTTTTAGACTTCCTAAGATTAGTTCCTAATTAAATATCTAATTTATTAATATTTATCATCTATAATCTATATATATATATATATAAAAGAAAAAATTAAAAAAAGTCTATACCTAAATTGCTATACTTTTCCTCTTCTCATAACTTTTTCCTTTAATCATATCATATATTATATATTATACTAAAAGTGGGAAACCACAAAGTTAAAAGTTGAAATACCATTATACCCTTATACTATATTAAAATATTTTAAAACATCTTATTGAATTTAATTATAAAATAATATATATATATAGTTGGTTAAATTCCATATATCTGTCAAGCATTTAATGTAATCTATTAACCTTAATGTCTATATATTAATTGGTAGATGTTTTCATCTTCCAACTGAAAATTAGCTTAATAGTTGTACACTTGATAACCAAGAGTTGTAACATAGAAGAAGGATAATGAAGAGTCATATAGTAGGTGCCCGTTAATCCTATAAATATGTCTCTTTCTTTTACTCAAATTATGCAGTGCCTTGATTTCTTGCCAGCTTCAATTCATATTATTTCTTTTTCGAATCCATTCAAATTATCCTAAATTCTTACATAAAGTTTATGATACAATTCTCCAATTTAATTAATTGTTTTTTTTATTTTAAAAGAAAATAACATATTTCTTGAGTTACAAAAAAGAGATTCTGGTGATTTCCTTGGAAAGAGAAGTCGAGATGACGATGATATTAGTTTTTATTGTATCTCGCTTAATGTGTCTCATATTTGTGCAGGTTTCTTGTATCTTTTCTCATTTTCAATTATTATAATTTGTAATTATGTCTTTATTGATCTATTGCTATACCGTCAGTAGACATGTAAATCAAAATGCAAAAATCAAATATTTATTACGTAGTCATTTATCGTTCAAAATATTTGTTGGTTTCTTTGCCTTACAATATCTTATGAATTTTAATACTTTTTATCTCTCTACAGATTGCTAGAACAAGATTGTGAGTGTGAGTTATATGGCTTTTAACGAGTTGTTTCCCCCATTTCTTTTTGTAAATTCTTATTACCCACTCTTGGTAAACATTTGATAATCGCTTAATTTTTCATTTTTTTTCTTCTTTCTATGAACGTATGAAAGTAAAATTTTCTCTTCTTTTTCCAGTTTTCATGTCGTGACATTTTTCGTTTATACGTTTGAGGATGTTAGCATCAGATTGATTCTTCAATTTTACCAAACCATCTGGATCTCTTTGTATTTTATTGATGAATAAAGTGCATCTCTAAGCACTCTTTTCTTTAATTATTCTCTATAATTTGGTGTAACTCATGGTACACACTTTAATTTTATGTATTTCGTTTTAAATCGAGTGTACCAATCAATATGAGATACTCGTGCAATCGCACGTGTTCAGAAACTAGTATTCATATAAGTGGGAAGCTCCTAACTTAAAAGTTAAATTACCATTCTGCCCTTATTTTAATATATATATATATATATATGCACCATTATTATTATATCTAGTCTGCCACGAATTTTAAAGTGATAGAAATTTTAATGACAATCATAAATAAATTACGATACTGATGTCTTAATTATTATTTTTAATATCTAAGGATATTCGAGACGCGAGTCTTGATACAATACCCAAGAATATATGGCATATAACTAATCTTTGTAATAATTTTAAATTTTCGTTAAAGGAAAATTATTAACAAGAGTCACACGTAGGTTTTTGTTTGTTAATTATGTTTAGCTCTAACATTATCATACATATATATTTGTTTGTTTTTACAAAAGTATTTAAACATGTATGAAAATGGAAATGATTTTTTCTTCCAACTTTACCCCTACATTTCTGATAATGCCTTCTGGCAACACTCCACTTTAGTTTTGGCTGTAATTGATCTCTTGTTTGTATGATTGTGTTTGGCTGTGGTATGTGTGGACATCCTCAATTTTGGCTTAATTCTTGTTTGATCAATGAAACTTTTTGTTTTGGAAATAATAAATTGTCTTATGTCTCTTTCTTTAGTTCCTCTTCCCTCTAAAAAGGGGTAATTCTTTTTAAAAATAAAATTATAGAGGTAAATGTTGAATCACTAATTTTGAGGTATTTTGACACGTGAAATTTATCGTATATCAAAATTTTGATCGGGTTCATATTATCTCTAGACGATTTGCTAACACAACAAGTGACATAGTAAGAGGAGTGAAATGGGATTAATTAATACGTTTATTCAAATTCTTTTAACTCAATTGATAAAGTTTTTGTCTCTGTCACTTACGTGAAAACATAATGAAAGGTAATCTTAATACATTTCAAGCAAAATGAACATTTTTTCTAATTAATTTATTTATTTTTATAGAGAAAAGAAAAATCAAACTTCCCATTTTCAGTAGGATACAAGACAAGAAAAAAAAGAAGTAAAAAGTAGAATGTTAAGTTTTAAAGTAAAGAATTAGAAATTAAAGTACACAGAACTTTTAGGTTAAGATTCGTCTTGTACAAATCATCAGGGTACTTCAAATACATATAGACACCAAGGCAAAGACAAGAATATTACATTAGGTTACTATAAAAATATTTTACTTTTTTCAATTTCTTGATTTTTTCTTTAATTTGGGTTAAAAGTTCTTCCAATAAATCATTATTATTTGAAAAGACATCAAACTAATAATAATTCAATAGTACACATTATTAAAGCGTACTTGTGTGTTAAAGGGACTATGTAATGTAAATAATTCTACCCTTCTCTATTAATATATATGAAATGATTTCCCCACTCGATCAAATAACACGTTAATTCACGATTTTGTGGAGAATATTCAATCATTTCATATGAAATTCGAGCGAGAGCTTTGATGCAGTTTAAGTTGACGAGTGGGAAGCAAAGGGCAAAAGGTTTCTAGATTCTAAGGGCCAAGTCTAATTTAGGGCCCAACCCAACATCCTAATGGGTCATCTGCTGAAGAAAATCTCAAGAGTCATTCACATAAATGGACCTTTTTTTTTGTGGGGTGGTCTTTTAAGTTCTGCTCTTAAATTTGATGGTCTTTAATTTTCAATCTTCGTCGTTTTAAGTAACTAAATAAGTGACAAGAAATACTCCTTTATATATGAATCTATGGTGCAAGAACCTATTGCGATTGCTTCTTCAAACCAAATTGTGCTCACCTAGACTAATTCTACCCGATACATGTCACCTCACACCAACAACAAAACGTAAGGACCAAGACCAAGAACTAAAGGCATTGGCACATTCATCTAACAAGGGCCTTTCGTTATGGTCTTTCTCACATATACTACTCATTGGAAGGAATCCCACGAGCCTGTTGAAGGATATATTAACAGCCAGAAGATATTCTAACTTGCCAACTTCTTGTGGTATTTCACCACTCAATTTTGGGCTTCCAACAAGCCAATACAATATAATTAACCCAGAAGTGGTAATCGCCACACAGTAAATAGAAATCAGCAGCATATATAACGCAAGAGCTTGGCTTATAGACACTACAAAAAAATTTTAACCAAATGAAGGTGCATTCACATATTGACATCCAAGATATAAAAAATAGAATCTCTCGCATTGCACAATAAGGTATAAATTGGCAAATACACACTTGAATTCTCCACCATAACAAGGTGCATCGTCATATTTAAGATCATATTATTTATCAAGGCCAGGGCAGGACAACACAGAAAGAAAAAGTCTAGACTATGATAGAATTGGTGCCATCAACACTTGCACAGGTCATTTACAGCATCAAAAGCATGCATCCAAGAGACAGCAACAGCACAGAGCAGCCAAACTGCAAAAAAATATACAACCGATCATTAGTCCCAATAGAAATAAGAAATACAATGAGGAGTGCTACAAGAAAAAAGGGGAAACAGAAAATCACAAAGCTGTTGAAATGTGAAAGACCACCGCTATACTCTTCTCTCCTCGACTCTATGAAAATTTAGGGCAGCCAAGACCACGTCCATCTCTCCCCAGCCAATCCTACTTCTAATTCATAAACATCATATTCTGTGTTGCTAAACCGAAACAAACTGCCCAAAATATGACAAAAACTCAACTAAAACCAATTAAGTACATTCTCGGAAGCGTCATTGTCTAATTGGTTCACTGGCACTGTGGCAACTTAAAGGTGTGATTAATATGACAATTATGTGATTATTTTTGCTAACTTTGTGAACTACTTCTCTTACAGTGGAATGGAGCATCAACAAAGGATATTCCCATGGTCTATTGGTTTTAACCACAAGGAAGAAACAATTAACGTGACAGTGTGGATATCTTTGCCGAACTAAGCTCCTGATTTATTTGCTAAGAGGTCACTATTGTCTATAACAACAGCAACAGTTGGAAAACCAATAGCTATAGACAAAGCAACACAAGTTATGTCTAGACTGTGCACTGCCACCTTTTAGTTCTCTCTCAGTCTGAAGTATGCTGTGTAGCGCGATTTCAGCAGCCAGGGACAAAATCAAGGGTGTAAACAACAGTAATGGCAAGGCCTGGACTATGTTCGGACATAAAATAACATTCAGGCATTCTAATTGTCTCTCCTGCTCGTGTTAATGTGCAACAAGAGGGATATTCCATGTGCTCGAGCTTCTGCCCCAAAGGACATACAAATGATAAGGACCCATTCTAGTTTGGGTCCAGAGCCATAGTTAATAAATACAAGTGCTCACAAAGTAAACATCAAACAGAGCAATAATAATTTGAGAAATCATGTTTTGACAGGACACACCAAATCAACAAGGAAAAACACACACATAGTAACAGATAGTCCAGATAAACAATCTCCTCAGCCGCTCTACAAAAACCTAGATCTCTCCCAAACAAAATCATACCAATACATACTTTATCAGACAAATTACTCAATAACTGTAACTGAATCACAACAAACCATAACATATAAACATAAAAATTGAGTCTTTAAGGTTCATACCATCCTTCCATGAAACCAGTGCCACCAGATTGTTGTTGTTGCTGATGAGGCGGTGGAGCACCATACTGAGGTGCATACTGAGGAGGGTACCCTTGAGGTGGGTAACCTTGTTGAGGGTAACCCTGTTGTGGGTACCCTGGTGGTGGGTATGCATCTTTAGGGTAACCTTCTGGTGGATATCCTACAAAAAATCAAAACCCCATCAGATCTAATCATCAAAACAACATATAAAAACATGAACTTTACCATAAATCATCAAAAAAAAATGGAATTGAAGCAATTTACCTTGTGGTGGTGGTACACCAACAGGGGGTTGTTGTTGATTGTAGTAACTCATTGTTGAATAAATGAAGAATTTGGGTTGGATCTAACTGTAGAGAGAGTTTTGTTGGTGTTTTTGCTTAGGCACAAAGAAAGATGATTGGGCTGTACAGTGGAGAAGGGATATTTATAGGGCAAGTCAAAGTGGAGACAACGAGGACCAGCAAAAAAAGCGAATTCCAAGAAATCCTAATTTGATTTTACTACGAAATCTTTTTCCGAGCCAATTCAAATTTAATCGGACTCCCATACGAACTTCGAATTAAAAAACAAAAAAGTATTTTTTAATGTTTTATCATAATATGTATAAGTGAAGTAATTACGTGCGAGCGCAAAAGTGTTAAAAAGTAAAAACATTACTATAAAAATAGTCCATTCGAATTTAATCGGGATCTCATACGAACTTCGAACTAAGGAAAAAAATAAATATTTTCCAATGTTGTTATAGGTATAAGTGAAGTAACCGCGTGAGATGGGCGTAAAAGTGTTAAAAAGGGAAAACATTACTATAAAATTATTTGTTAATTTTAAATTATTTGATCATCAACCGTTTATTAGAAGACCAGTAGGAAAGGAAAAAACATTTCTTCCATCATAAATTGTTGTATGGTTTTGTGTTGTGTGTAATAATTAAAGTTCAGAGTTTGTTAATGAATTTTCATAAAATTATCTTCCAGATTTTTTTGAAGAAAAAGATATGAATACATTTTTTATGATGAGTATTTTTCACTATCACGTTTGTTAAAAAAGAAATTTAGCATTTAGGAAGAATCAGTTCCGATAGAAGGAAAGGAGTAAGGTTTAGGCTTTACCCAATAGTTATTGAACCCGAGGTTGGTAATAAATTGAAGCTGCTCAGTCAAAGACAATATAAGGTGTTTCAATATGTAACAATTGGAGAAATCAAGAATCATTTGATCAATTAGTTTAGTAATTTCATTAGTTATGAACATGTTTGAATTATTTCATAACTTTTTTCAGCTATTAAACTTTTCATGTTTAGTTAGTTTGTTATTTTCATTAGTTATTGACAAATTGTTTACATCTTTTGATGATTTTTTAATTTAGATATGACCTACACCTACACTGTATTATTAGTTCTCTCAAAGAAAAGTTGATCAACGATTTTTTCTAGAAGGAATTAATGTTTAACCTGTCTTTATTGAAATGTTTTTTTTATGACCATATAAATAAACCTCCATAATTTCACAATTTTTTATAGTGATTGATGAAGTCAAGTTTTGTTGGAATGCTAAAATAGGTGGATCTGTATAGTTACACACTTAAAAAGGCATATTTTATGGACAAATACCTTTTCTGAAATGGAGAAATCAGATTTAAAAAAATAACATTTTCTTCTTTTGTATATCTAAGCTTTTTATGAGATAGAGAAAAAAAAATTCACTTTATATCTCATCCTCTTTCATAATGCTATTTCTTTTGCTTTGTCTATGGACTTTAAATATTAGTGGACAACTTTTTCTCTTATGCCTTTGAGAAGAAAAAAAAAAGTTTTTTTCCAAGAAATGATGCTTTTGAGATGGATCAAAATTACTCTTAAAATTTGTGGTTTTAAATATGTATTCATTTATATGTTGTATATTATTAATTAAAGCTAATTGATAGTTGAACCTATATTTACATCATCATCACCATGAATAATGTGCACATTCGTGCTACTGATCATTACTAACGTTTAAATAATCGATTTTAAAAATAAAATAAAATGGAAGTGTCATCCTATTTAAAGGATTCACATCACTAAATTTGCTCTACTTTATTTTAACTCATCCAACTAAATCTGATCGACCCTAATTTTATTACTCGTATAATTAAAATTTGTTTTTATTTTGTACTTGCTACATTAACCGTTTTTTAAGCTAGATTTCAAAAGGTATTTTGCAATAAGATGTGGTTTTTGAAGTGTCTTGATCATAGTTAGACTTTGAGAACATCAAAACTTTTATTGCCAAAAGCTATTGGAGTGGGAATGCATGAGAATGAAAGAACATGTCATGCTCCACCCCTCTCCATAACTCAATAGCGATACGGAGTGGAGTCAGAACTTTTATTAATGAATTTATAATATAAAATAATAAATACACGAATAAGTTTTAAAATATTATACATCTACTATATGCTATATATACATAAATATGTATTTAACAATTTGGATAAACTTTTTTTCTCATTCTAATAAGTAATTTCATAAATTCACTAATAAACTCTAAAACATATGTAACACAAAATCCTACAATAATATATGATGGGGGAAATGATTTTTCTTTCCTTTCAATCGTAAATCAAATAATCTAAATTTCACAATTGGTAAAATAGTAAAATAAATTAATTTGATTAAGCATATAAGATTACTTCCTTTGTCAACAATACTACAAATAGATAGTCCATTTTTATTTATTTAGTTTAAAAAATTGAAAGTAACTTAATTACTCATTTATCTTTATTACATTATTAACTATAATCATTTTCTAAATATTAAATTTATTACTCCTTTTGTTTTCTTTACTTGTTATTTCAAAAATAGATTTTCACTTACATTGCCACTTTTATCATATCAAGAAAAACTATTTTTTTTGTTTTTATTTTATTCTCAATATTAATGACTTATTCTTTAAATCATTAACTAAAATCTAAATCTACATAGTAATTAATATAGAAAAGTATTATTTTATTTATTACTTTTATGTGAATATGGCTAGTCAATCATATATATATATATATATATATATATATATATAAAAAACCTTAGGCCCACCTACGTGGCACCACCAGAATCTAGGATTCCCATTTAATTTATTTATTTCCAAAACTGGCCTTCCCATTTCATGAAAAATTGTGACTTTTATGAAAAGGTGCGACTTTTTTGAAGAGTTGCGACTTTTATGAAGAGTTGCGACTTTTATGAAAAGTTGTGACTTTTATGAAGGTTGTGACTTTTCCGAAAGAGTTGTGACCTTTCTGATAAGGCATAATAAATATTTGTTCACACTACCCTTTATTGTTTATAAATAAAGGGATTTCCTCTCATTTTAAAACAACGAAAATTCTGAACTACTTCTTCTTCTTCTTTTGCACAATTAAATATTCGTGTACTTTGCTCATGCTGAGTGGCTCACTTCACCATTGTTTTTTGTATCAATACACTAGTGAATAGAATCATCCTATCCTAAGAGGATCTATTCCTTTAAACCTTGGGTACTAGAGGGAAATAATTTTCTTAAGGGTACACTATGCATTTAGTGGGCTCGATTTTTTCCTTTCTGTTTCATTCTATTGTTACAGATCATGGTATTTTTTTTATAGTCATTAATTTATGCTTATTTTATTAATTATTGTTTTTGAGTATATCTTTTAAACTTTGTTGTTTATGTTCGTGCAAAATTATTGTTATAAGTATTTGTTAGTACAGATTAAATAACACACATTAATTGAGTATTCATGCAAGTTTTCTCTACTAAAATTGTTGAAAGTAGAGTAAAAGAATTCCTTAAAGATTTGTACTATCATATCTTGAAGACAAAATTCAAATTTGTTATGTCATTGTAAACACATAAAGATCTTAAAAAATTTATCGCAGCTTGATGTGCGAAGTGAATCAGGAAAAGGAGACAAAAATTAATAAACTTTTGACATAAGTTCAAGGATGTGCCGGATGACCTATAGAAGAATATGACTAGACTGTAACCTTTTTTAATCCCAAAGAAATAGATAACTATACAATAAATTAATTACTCATATTCAATATGAAGTATGAACAGATTTCTCAAGTTTACTGCAAGTTGTAAATACTTTTCTTGAAGTGATAGATGTGTTTTCGACACTGTGATTGGAATAGAAGTGTAGTTTCAAATT
>NW_006239424.1:178227-264005 GCF_000226075.1 Solanum tuberosum | reverse complement strand
GATAAATGATAAGATGTTATAATTATCATTTTTCTTAACATTATTAATGTTCGTTACTACGTAATCTTGTATGTAAGATAATATAGTGTTTTAGTTTTAGTGACGGATAGGTTTTAAGTAATACGTAGAATTAGAATATTTGTTCACTTTTTCCCGCATTTTACAATTTATTTATCTCTTCACCAATGATTATTTATTTATTAAAATATTAATATTACCGGTTGATGCATTTGATTCCTCAAAAATATCAAATAGTAACACTTCCTGGAAGCAAAATGATAAATTATAAAATCAAATTAAAGATAATTGATTGAATGATAAATGATAAGATGTTATAATTGTCATCTTCCTTTGCAGTGTTTTAGTTTAAATGACTAATAAATTTTAAGTATTGTTTTATAAATTTTGTAACATTAAATTTTCGCACGAGTAAAAGAAGTTTTAGTGGCAACATAAGTCGCTGCGAATACCGATAATAGTCGCCACTAAAAGACTGTTTTAGTGGCAACATTAGTCGCCGTCAATACCTATAATAGTCGCCACTAATAGTTTGTTTTAGTGACAAGATTAGTCGCTGCTAATACCTATAATAGTCGCCACTAAAATGCTGATTTAGTGGCAATATTAGTCGCTGCTAATACCTATAATAGTCATCACTAAAAGAATGTTTTAGTGACAAGATTAATCGCCGCTAATACCTATAACAGTCGCCACTAAAAGAATGTTTTAGTGGCAACATTTATCGCTGCTAAAACCTATACTAGTCGCCACTAAAAAAAAATTTTAGTGGCGACATTAATCGCCGCCAATACCCATAATAGTCGCCACTACTAGTATATGATAAATAAAAATAAACAAAAAGAGTAATATATAGAAAATGAATTTTCTGACACTTTACGCGCATCACACACGGGGTACTTTACTAGTACCTAGAACAACATTGGAAAAGATTACATAATACATTAATAAATTACTAAGGCCTGTTTGGTTTAACAAATTATCTTCGAAATAAATTTTGAAATTAATTATTTCACAATTGTTGTTTCACCTTGAATATAAGATTAAAAAATAGAATAAATAATTTTACAATAATTAATTTCAGCCAAAATATAAAATAAACTTATTCAAAAATAAATTTTGATATTAATTATTCTTTATTCCTCGTAACAAAGGAGTCGGAGAGTTTCTTGGAATATGCTGGGCTTAGTCCTTGTTGTCCCCGGGTTGACTTGCTCTATAAAACCCAACAAATATCCCTTCTTCACCGTACCCCATTTCTTTGTGCCTAAGCAAAATCTCAAAACTCTCTTAAACCAGAAATTCAATTATGAGTTACTACAATCAGCAGCAACCCCCTGTTGGTGTACCACCACCACAAGGTAAATTGCTTCAATTTCTGAATTTTTTTGATGATTTATGGTAAAGTTCATGTTTTTATTTGTTGTTTTGATGATTAGATCTGATGGGGTTTTGGGGAATTTTGTAATTAGGTTATCCACCTGAAGGTTACTCTAAAGATGCATACCCACCACCAGGGTATCCTCAGCAAGGTTATCCACCACAGGGTTATCCTCAGCAAGGTTATCCACCTCCACAGTATGCACCTCAGTATGGTGCTCCACCTCCTCAACAACAGCAACAGCAATCTAGTAGCACTGGATTAATGCAAGGATGGTATGCATCTTTACACTTGTGAAAAAAGAGTTTTTTATTGATGTTTTGTTATGATTTAGTTGTGTTGTTGAATTGTATGGATGTGGTTTGTATGATCTGAGATTTTTTGGATTGAGTTGACCATGTATGATAAGGTGTGTATTGATTTGATTTTTGTCAACTGAATTGGGTGAGGTTAGTATGATCTCGGGTTTTGTTGACTAAGTTGCCGAGAGACTTATTCATATGTGTGTGTTTTTCCTTGTTTATGTTGAAAAGATCTTTGTTTAAAATAATAGAAATTGATCATCAAAAGGGGAAAGTAGAAGCAAGGGGGGCTAGACCTCTAGATCTTAATTGCTGCATAGATTCATCATGTTGCTATCCAGGATCACCTTGTTGATTTTCTTTGAATGTTTTAGCGACCTTTGGATTTGATATAAGCATTCTAGGTATGTTTGGATGAATTTCTTGACCAGTTTTAGCCGACAGAAGATCAAAGGAATTTGGACAAGAAATGTCCTTTTGGGGCAGAAGCTCGGGCATATGGAATATCTCTCGTGTGTTGCTCATTAACACGAGCAGGAGAGCCAATTCAAATGCCTAAATATTTTTTATGTGCCGCCCTTCATTTTATCTCTTGTTTTCATTGTATCTACTGATTCATCACCAGTAGCATGCTTGGAATTTTCAACTTGTTGCACAATATCATGTTTCTCACTAAATTCTGTCCTGAATTTGCGCTCATACACTGCTCAAATTGCCGGTTTAGACTTAACTTGTGTTGCTTTGTCTATAGCTATTGTTTTCCAACTGCTGCTCCTATAGACAATAATAATGACCTCTTAACTAAATAAGTCTGGAGCTAAGTTCAGCAAAGAAATCCACACTGCCGCCTTAGTCGTTTCTACCTTGTGGTTAACATCAATTGACCATGGGAATATGCTATATTGATGCTCCTTTCCATTGATCAAACCTTAAAGTTGTCGCAGTGCCAATGAACTAGTCAGGCAATGACCCTTGATTCCGTGATGCTTCAGTAGCAATGTCCTTAAGTCTTTGATTCCGAGATGTTTCAGTAGCCCTTTTTTCTTTTAGCACTTCTCATTGTATTTGAACTTATCGTATTTCTAATTTCCATTCGGACTAATAATCGGTTGTATATGTTTTGCAGTTTGGCTGCTCTGTGCTGTTGCTGTCTCTTGGATGCAATCTTTTGAGGCTGTAAATGATCTGTGCCATGTGTTGATGGCAAAAGTTGATTGAATCAATTATATCATAATCTAGACTTTTTCTTTCTGTGTTTTGTCCTTTGGTGTCTTGTCCTATACTTTGATAAATAATTTGATCTTGATGTGCTGAAGATTCCAATGCTTCCAAAGTGTTTGTTTTGCCAAATTATAGGTGGTTGGTTATGTACAATGTGAGAGATTCTATTTTATTTTATATGTTTTGGACCTCAAATATTATATGTTAATCAATGTACCTTGCCTTGGTTACAAATTTATGCTCGTGTTGTATTAAATGTGTTGCGAACACAACTTTTGGGTTAAGCCCTGATGGTTAACCCAAAAGTTGTTCGAATAAGAGAGTGTACACTACGCACTATCAAATAAATATTAACTGGTGTAATTTTTGATAAATAGTTGGTGATAATTCAGATAGAAAAGTTGGTGAGATAGCACCTTTTTTGTTGTTTATATCCAAATATAAATGGATACCTATGCAATTTAAGAGAGTGGAAGAAACAACCTACATCTATCACTTCCACATGATTTGGGACCTTGACATGAGCTCAAAATATGAAATTGTTTTGTTAGATAGCACTTCACACTCTTTCTATGAATTTTAATTTTATTGAGCGCTAGTATTAATATCAGACACCAAGGTAAAAATATAAATGTAAGAGAATTTTAGGAGCTTTGACTTTCAGTAGCGTGTCATATGTTATTTCAACTTTTAAGTCATCATTTAATATGCATCAATAATTCAAGCTATCCTTGTTTTTAATATTCAGAGTAGCATGTAAACTATTCTGCAAAACAATGAATTATAGTTAGTGGCAGATTTAAAAATTTTACTTAGGCAATTTAAAAAATAAAAGTTCAGTTTCTAAGATTTGAATTTAAAACCACAAGATACATTACAAGTTCACGGAATTCAAAATCTCAATATATACATATAATTTTTTTTTAAAAATACCTTACATATACAGTGTAATTTTTTATCAAAGAATATGGATGAATACCCTCTTGACCCTAGATCCGCCCTAATTACAACTTGTCATACAAATTATTAATTTGCAAGTTGTAGAACTAATGATACATAATTTTATCTAAAATATCATTAGATATAATAGTACTTGTTACTTGCCCCTTGAAGTTAGCATTATTAGAAAATAGAATACATGCATTAAAAAAATGGCAGAGCTAGTCTATAAATTTGAACACTTGCTCCTGTTTATGAATCAAACAAGAAAAGAAATCAATTTGAGAGTTTAGAGAATATGGCAGTCAACTCCACACCAATTCCTCTCCTCACTCCTTACAAAATGGGGAGATTCAACCTCTCTCATAGGTATTTTTTTTCAAACAACGTTTAGTCAATAATCTTTCTCTCTCTACAGTTTACTATGATATTCAATTTAATTATGTATATAATTTTTTTTTCCTTTTGTTTGATAGAACTAAAGGATAATGCATAAAATCATGCCTAACTCATCATTTCTCAAGTTTTCAAACAACACAAAATATAGAGTTAAGATTTTGAGTAATATTTCACGCTCCTCGTGTATACTACTTACAAAGAACATTTTAGCTATAAAAAAGATCGAAAAAATCATGCTCAATTAAAGTATATACTATAGATAATAAAGTGAATATTCAGTCACTCACAAAATTGATTAAGACTTGAGAGACGATAAGGTCAGTTTGGATATGAAAGAATGGGATAAGGGTCTGAAAAATACCCCAACTTTGGTCGGATTTGCTGTTGCGATACTAAACTTTCATAAGGACCTATTACCTCCCTAGACTATTTAATACCGTATTTTTTACTCCCTGAACTATTTAATAGTGTATTTTAAAGGTATATATGTGCTCACGTGGACACATTACTATTTATAATTTTGCATTATTTTTTATGTCCACGTGGGCAAATATATATGTTTAAAATACGGTATTAAATAGTCTAGGGAGGTAATAAAGGACCTATTACCTCTCTAGACTATTTAATACCGTATTTTTTATCTCCTGAACTATTTAATAGTGTATTTTAAAGGTATATATGTGCTCACGTGGACACATTACTATTTATAATTTTGCATTATTTTTTATGTCCACGTGGGCAAATATATATGTTTAAAATACGGTATTAAATAGTCTAGGGAGGTAATAAGTCCTCATGAAAGTTTAGTATCGCAACAGCAAATCCGACCAAAGTTGGAGTATTTTTCAAACCTTTATCCCTGAAAGAATCAAATGAAATAAGACATTAAACATGATTTTTTTTAAAAAGATTCTCGCATAGTTTAGACGTGTAATTAACAATTTCACTATAATTTAGGTGTGTTTCTATGCCTTAAACCTGAAAATTAAACATGATTTTTTTTACAGAGTAGTGATGCCACCAATGACAAGGAACAGATCATATAATAACACTCCACAGCCACATGCTATTGAATATTATGCTCAAAGAGCCACTAAAGGGGGTTTTCTTATTTCTGAATCAGCTAGTGCCTCTGATATTTCCCAAGGGTAAAATTTTTCTATAACGATGTCGTTTATGTGTATATTTTTTTTTTTTTAAAATAATCAAGAATTCGTATAGTCGACCTTAACTAAATTGTTATATTTTAATAAAGGTCCCCAAATATGCCTGGAATTTGGACAGAAGATCAAAAAGAGGCTTGGAAACCCATAGTTGACTCTGTTCATAGCAAAGGTGGTATCTTTTTTTGCCAAATTTGGCATCCAGGAAGGATATCCAACTCAAGACTAAACAATTGGTGGTTTCTTTGGACTAACGCTGCAGGTGAACTTAAATCCGTCTCTGAACTCAACATACACAATATATATATGAGTATAACATATCGAGTATACCTAATGTTGAAGCCATCATGTTATGTTATTCACGCTTCAAATATTAATAGAGTTTTTAAAAAAAAGTGTAATGTATATAATATTGTGTACTTGCTAAGTAGTGTATATATTTGTGTAGCACCTCATGATGGTGCGTGCGTGGAACCAACACTAAGGCAATTAAGCACTTGTGAACTCGCTCACATTGTCGATGATTTTAGAATTGCAGCTCGCAATGCTATCGAAGCTGGTGAGTTTTCTATTTAACTACGTGAATATTCATTTTATAAATTTGTTATTATTTAAAAAGTCATGAAATAATCTTTTTAGGATTCGATGGAGTTGAGATCAACTCAGCAAACAGCTACATAATTGAACAATTTTTTAATGATCAAGTCAACGATAGGAGTGATGAATATGGTGGGAGCATAGAGAATCGTTGTAGATTTGCTCTTGAAGTTATAGGAGCAATTGTGAATGAAATTGGAGGAGATAGAGTTGGAATAAAACTCGGAAAAAAAGACTCAAACCCAGAAGCTCTGTTGACTTATTTGGCTAGTCAATTGACTAAGCTCGGAGTTTTATATCTTCATGTGTTCGAGCCAAGGGACGAACCTCGTAATAATTGTCTTCAATTTATAAGAAAGTCATTTGAAGGGACACTTATTGCTTCCGGTGGCTATAATAAAAATGAAGGAGATGTGGCTATTTCTGAAAACTGTGCAGATTTGGTCTCATTTGGACGTTTGTTTTTGGCTAATCCAGATTTGCCCAAACGTTTTGAGGTTAATGGGCCATTAAACAAGCATGATAGGAGCACTTTTTACAAAAATGACCCAATTGTGGGTTACACTGATTACCCATCTCTTCAACTTGAATTTGCTTAATTTCGAAAGACGGAATAATCTCGAAGACCCTTGTAATCGTTCTGATTTATCATCCCGATTTATTTACTTCACGAAGTGTTGCAATGGACACCTAAACTTGTGAAATTTCATTGGGTATATTGTTATTGTCATCGTTGGTTTTGAGATTCTTTGGTTGGTGTTATACATGTATAACAACATTTGACATTCAAGATATCATTTTCCTTTAGTATTCCTGTAACAGTTGCAGAAATATGTTGTTCTTTTATCTCTCTTTGAACAAACATTTCAAAGTACAAGTTTAGCAAAATGGTACATCAGAGAGATTGTATATAACCAGAAACAAAGCTTAATCTCAAGGTGTAACTGTACATAGTAATGCCAAGATCAAGAACTGTTATCATATGCCATAAATCAAGAACTGATATCATATGCAAAATATTGGGGATCAATGTGAATGAACTGTAGAACCCTTTTGTCCTAAAGGGTTGAAAAATTACACTAACGAATCAAGATATCTACACGTATGCTTTCTATTGTATTCGAGCAAGCTTCCGTATGTTCGATCCCAGATACCAATGTAAAGAGATTCGTCGTCTGGACTCAGAGATACCCCTGATATCTCACCAAAAAGATCAATTTCCTGACGTTTCTTGTAGTCTGACTTGGTACTGTAGATATGGACAAAATCTGCAGGTTCAGCCACTACAAGGAACTGTCCATCGGATGAGAAACGGATAGATCGAGCAGCACCGATGTTTCCCTTCAGAATGGCAGTAGACGAGGATAAGTTTCTCAAGTCCCAAATTCGACATGTCTTATCTTGATTCCCAGTGGCAAATGTACGGCCATCTGGATGCCACGCACAAGCAAAAGAGTAGTCTAAATGACCAACAATTGAAGCCACCGTCTGTTAACAGTAAACAAGCTCCCTTAGATAAGATTTGGGAAGTTCAGCAAATGGAAAACTCATACGAAAGCCGAAATATGGAGAGACGTCTTTGAAGGAAAACGAAATTTAACTTGGGAATAATTTTGCCAAATAATGACCTCATCACAAATGCAGTAACTATATCGACCTAACATGATTCAGACTTAAAAAACTGACGGACCGTATTTACATAATCAAAAGGTTGTACTTCATCTGATTTTCTGTAGATTCAGTATAAGTGAGCTATATGTATTCATTTCCTCTGAATTGAACGATCAATACTACTATCAGAGTGAAACAACGGACTAAAGAAGGTAATGGTAAAAAAATTATAATACCTTTCCATTGCGGGAATCAACAAGTAAACCATTTAGATCATCTCCAACAACAGTAAAAAGCTTGCAATCTGGGCTCATCGAGGTGTGCTGCATCAATTACCAGTGAAATTAATAAATACATGAGCTCATGAAGGATGCAACTTCAAACAAAATTGAAATATCTGTTCACATAAAGAATGTAGACAGGAAGAAATAATTCTTAATCCAGATGAAACTTGGAGAGAAATGAATATCTATTCGGATATATCCCCTACTATTACTTTCTTATAATCTCTGAGGAAATGTGATTCGACAGACAAGGTCCTGAGTCCAATGAATAAAATCCCTGCTTATTAATAGCAAAATCTCATACTAGATCTGAAGAAACTAGAGGAAGTTGAACGGAACTTCTTGATAGTAGACAACAGCCTGCGGGTTTCCACTATGTACATGCCAGTTCATCTCTCAAGTAGGGGGTATTACTATCTAAGGATGTAATATTCTTCTATCAGTGTAAGCAAAAGAAGAGAATAGAAGATTCTATAACAAAAGAAAACGCCACTCGCACTTGGCAATTAGAAAAAAAAGCATTCTATCTATGATATGATACCTGGTTGATTGAATCAACATGTGATGTTGGCTTATAAATCTTAAAAGAGAAATGAAGCTACGGAGAGGCAGCTCGTTGATGATTGATCTCAACTTCAAATAAGAGGAAATATAGATCCAAAGTTGTTGTAACTACTTGATATGAAGTACAAAAACTACTACAACAACAACAAACCACTATGTGCGTTGATGACGACTGACTTCGAGCAAATGAAAAAACTTCAATAACCCATTAAAGCACGACAAAATAATTGCTCGCTAGAAACAAGTTCCGATGTCAAAATAGTAGATAAACAAATACAACCATGAGGAGCATACAAGTTAAGAAAATAAACATGAAATTGAGCATAAAAGAGTATCTCAGGGGTATTCCAGAATGTCAGCAGAAAAAGCAATCATGTTGGCAATCTACAATATAAGAAGTTGCACCATCAGCCACAGCAATTGTACTCATTGCAAACCTCTATGGCACTGCCAAATCTCAAATATTCACCCTCCATAAATTGGTCCTCTAAGATGAAACAAATGAGAATGATGGGATTTATCTTCAACCGCTTGGCCTTCATCTAGCCTATCTAATCTACCACCAAACCTGAATGTATAAAACCCATTGAGGTCACTCAGATACTAAAAGCCCCTTGTTGGGCTGTCACAATACAAGGTCCTACAAGGAAGAATTATTAAATAACCACTTCCAGCCTCAATTTAAATCAGAAAGTTGCAGTCCATCTAAAGCCTCATACTAGAATTTCATTTGATTAAAAAAAGAACTTACACTAGAAATTCATGAAACTACTCTATCCCACTAACACCCAATGCATGACAATGTTGATGATGAGGAGGAGAATAATGACAATTACCAGTTTGGAACTTCTCCACAACCTGCCAGTTCACTTGTATGAAAAAGCAAGTATATTTATACTTCACGGACAACCAAAACTACTACAGTAACTAATGATAGGAAATCAAAAAAAGCAAAGAAAAGTGTTATATGGTGGGCTATTTGGAAAGAGAGGAATTTAAGATGGTTTGAGAGCTTAGTGAACAGTGTGCAGAAAGTTAAACTGAACTGCCGTCTTTTTCTAGTTTTTTGGTGTAACCAACTATACTCAAATGACACTATCTCTATTATTGATGTCCTAGACTCAATCTAGTCATAGAGAAGTGAAATTGGGAGTACATTTGTATATAAGGTTTCAATACAACCCATGTATTGTTTTGTGATATAATACAAAGTTACCAAGTTCAAAAAAAAGCAAAGAAAAGGGAAGAACAAAAGATTGCAGCAAAAGCACGTAAAAAAACTGACATTCACTGGCCAAGGGAAGCGGAAGTGGTTCATCTGCTGAAACTTCTCCATGTCATACACCCTCACACCACAGTCGTTGTTGGCTGCCATAAAACGAGGCCCACAACTGCACAATGTTCATACTTACTTCCATCAGTTGAAGTTTCAAGCTAGCTCAACAATTGATTATGACATTCATACTACCTGACGCTTTCATATATCTCAACGGCATTTGTGATAGCATTATCCTCATAAGTGGTCCTTGCACAGAAGCTAACCCCTGGCTTGTCCAAACTCTGCAATATTTGAAGCAAAGTAAAGAAAATACCACAAATAATGCAAGGATGTACATAGTAATCCGTAGGACTAAATCATATTAATAGCTCATAATGTTAAGCCAACCATTTAGTACAGACATAATATCTTCCAGTAAGTTATAGCCACGTTAGTTAAAAATAAGATGGTGGGAGAGAAAAGTAGATTTTCACTTCCACTACAGAAGCTCTTTTTAACTGACTGGCTAGTCTCAGATATTAGCAGTCATTAAGAGAAATAGGAAAATACCCCAACTGACCTTACAAATGAGTTCTCCTTGGAAGCCTCCAGCAACCACAAAACGGTTCTTCACCGCCATCGTGCTGATTTGGGTCAGTGTCAGACCCTCTAACAAATTTCCTGCATATTTCTAAAGGACCAAAACAACAGAAAGAATAGGTAAAAACGAAACAGAAAGAGAAGAAATAGTTATAGTCCTAATGAAGCAAAGAGAAGAATGTTTTAAAAGGAAAAATCAGGATAAACTTCTTTTTCCCTCCTGTGTTGAGGCGGGTACGGTGCAGGGTATGTCTCTCATACCCCACAACAAAGCCAATAAACCAGAGTACTGAAAAGGCATTGCACACAAGAGACAATTTTTTCCAGGCTATATCACGCATAAGAGGAGAGAAAGAAGCAAGAGCATAGCAAAACAAAGTAAAGGACCATCACTAAATACTTTTCAGTTACCTCTGTCGGTACTATACGTCCAGAGAAGTTGAGAACTTCTGAGAGGTTGTGGGAAATTGATGACCAATGCATAAGTGAATCGTTTGAAATCAAATACACATCATGTTTTGAAGTTGCCCAGACCAAGTTTCTTAGCTGCAAACAAGAGGCATAAGAAGTGTCCGTGAAAGATCTCCATATAGCAAATTGAGCCCACCCAAACCCCAAAAAAAGTTAGGTGACATATATCACAGAAAAATAACGAACTTTGAAACTATTACTAAAAGATGCAAGCCCCCGAAAGCATCACATATGTTATCTAACCACTTACAAGATAACAATTGACATGAATAGCAAAATAGAGATATAATTCATTTGGAAACCTAATCACTTTTATCTATCACTGGAGGAACAAAATCAATGGCATATTGTTTTTTATTTGAATATGAAAGGAAAAAGAAAAAGTACAACACAAGAAAACCGTGTCAGGCATGGAACAGGAAAATTTGTAAGAGTATTCTTTCTCTTTAACTCATTTTCTTCTTCATGCCGATTCCCATAGAAGGAGTCCAAATCTCTGCTGTAGCACTAGGAATCCAGCGTTTTAGACATTTGGCATGTCAACTTTAAGTAGGTGAGTAAAACACAAATCTTTTAAATTCTAAAGGATAGAGAAACCAAACCATCGTTAATCTTAGATATTGCAGACAGGAAGGGCCTCAAGTACATATGTTTTTTTACTCAATCGAGATGACAATGATGTTTCTTCCACTAAAGAGTCTTCCTGACTTATAAAAGCTAAAAAGAATTCAAACTGGAAGAAAAGTAGGTCCTACACAGCCACCTGAGATAAGTATTTATCGCATCTAGAAGTTAGGACAGGGTTACACAGTATATCCAGAATCTGCAGCACAGGGTTATCATATGGTATGCTTAATCTGCAGAATAAATGCAGACCTGAAAATGGAGTATCGTAGGCTTCACGGATCTTGCATTGTAAAAGAATTCGTAGTAGTTACCACCCTTCTCCACTTGTTTGCATTCCTGAAAATGTGTAAATGACCAGCAATGATGATAATTTTACCCAAATGGAAGCCTTTTAGCTAAATGAAATATAAATATTGCAGTGCAGAGACCTTATCCACAGCTTCCCCTGACAAAGGGATGTTCTCATAATTTCTGTACTGTTCGAGCCTTGTCAATCTGTAGCTTTGCCTGGTTACATTCAATCCCTCCCATGTGATACCTTGTATATCCTTCCCTTTTCTTGCTTGTGCAGCTGATGTATCAGTCACTTTTGTTGGCTAAAAAAATATCAAAAATGCCTCATTTATCCCATAATGATATCAATACATCCAGGTAGCTCAAAATAAAGTGATCCATCAAATATAAATAAATCTGACTTGACCAAACAAATTGGACAAACGAAAAGAAACATGAGTCGGTCAAATCCAGTAGTTTTCCTACCTTAAATGTTAGAGATTTGTAAAAGAGAAGAATGTTCACTAATCATGGACCGTTGGCCAACATAACTATCAACAAGGAGACAAGTCTAAAATATGCTAAAGCAATAATCAGCTGAACTATAAACAACCAACGAGGAACCAATGAATAACAAGAAAACATTCAATAGAGGCTAAAGGAAGGAATAAGTAAATCAAGTTATGTTTTTACTAACCATATCATCGTCATCAAGGTTTATTTCCTCATTATCCAACTCCCCCTCAAATTCATCACATGAATCAGTCCCCTCCTGGTCATCTGCCATGTAATCCAATTGCTCAACCCTTTCAAGAGGCATCCCTTCCCACACCTTTCAAGCTGCATACAAGAAAGTCAAATAAAACCCAATACACTGTTCCCAAATAGAACTTGTAGATTAAACTTTAAAGCAAGTCCCAAAAACAGAACAAAAGGCAAAAGAAAAAATGGGGAACATTGAAATTCTTCACTGGAAAATGCATTAAGAAATCCCCAAAACAGAAAACCATGAAAAAGGTATAACATTAGCCCTCCCACCATCTCCTATCCCACCCCTGAAAACTTCTAAAGTTAAACTGCTATGGAAGATTCTAATGCTGAGTTACCATCAATGTTAGTATCAATACATCTCTCTGACATAAACAACCATTACTCAGAAAACGTTTCACAAAAATAAAAAGAAAAAAAGAACCTTTGTTTTAACTACCAAGAAACTCCTATGACTAGAAAAGCATTGAAGAACACAATGTTGTGACTATCATCAATTCTACTACCTGTTTTTTTTTTTACATACATAGCAAAACCCAGAAAACCATTCCACAAAAGAAAAAAAAATAAAAAAATCTTTCAATCACCCAGAAAAACACCTAATACTAAACCACCATTGAAAGCTATGATGCTGAGATTACTGCTAATAGCTCCATAAACCCAAGTAAATTTTCAATTCTACTAGTAATTACCCATCTTTTGTCATACATAGCCAAACCCAGAAAACCATTCTACCAAACAAAATAGTAGAAAAGTTCTTTCTTTGAACTCCCCAGAACCAATACACAACAATTGAACACTTTAATGCTGAGATTACTGATAAAAACTCCATAAAATCCAACAAAAAAGAACACAACAAACAAAGAAAGAGTAAAAGTAGAAGAAAATACCTTTCTTTGAACTACCCAGAACCAAACCAAAACCAATGAACACTATAATGCTGAGACTAATGCTAAATCCTCCATAAACCCAACAAAAAAAATCACAACAACGAAAGAAAAGTAAAAATAGTAGAAAAAAAACCTTTCTTTGAACTACCCAGAACCAAACCAAAACCAATGAAAACCATAATGCTGAGATTACACCTAAATCCTCCATAAACCCATAAAAAATCACAACAACGAAAGAAAAGTAAAAATAGTAGAAAAAAAACCTTTCTTTGAACTACCCAGAACCAAACCAAAACCAATGAAAACCATAATGCTGAGATTACACCTAAATCCTCCATAAACCCATAAAAAATCACAACAAACAAAGAAATAGCAAAAATAGTAAGAAAAATTCTTCTTTGAACTACCAGAACCAAACCACAACAATTGAACACTCTAATGCTGCGATTACCGCTGAAAAACTCCATAAACCCAACAAAACAAATCACAACAAACAAAGAAATAGTAAAAACACAATCTTGGAATCTGTGCATAAGTAGGAAAACTAACCAAAAGATTGTCTTTTTTCTGGATCAAAATAGCTCGTTCAAAAATACCCAAAATAGATTTTTTCTTCTTCTGCTGCAATGTATTACTATTATATATATGTGTGGCTTAATTTGCCGCTATGATGCTACCCATTTCTTGAAGTTTTGGGTATATAATTGTGCAAGTGTCATCAACATATTAGGCTCTTTTTTTTTCATATTTATATTGCAATTCGACTCATCTATTTATTATTTTTTTAATTCTATTTAATTATAATTTGAGAGAGTTCATATAAGATTACAAATTTAAGTTATAATACTATATTAGATATTCAATAAACTAATTGAGCTACATACAAATTAATTTAATCATTCTTTGTAATATATTGTAGACAATTTTGAACGACTTAGTCCAATTGATGGCCTTTTCCACAATTAAATGTTGGATTACTTGGTCCTTTGCTAATCAAGGAGTAAGTAAACACAAATACATGACTATTACCTCTAAGTTAATGTAAACAAGAGAAAAGGTCCGAATTTGTCTTAAATGTGATTTAGGGATTATTTAATTTGATTATTTGTTATAATTTTTAATAGTCTAGTTATAACTTTGACTTTTTACGAGATTTCTTAAAGCAAGATAAATTAATATCCCGAGAGCACACCCCAAACATCAAGCTTTTACTCTCACAATAGTTTATTAGCAAATTGTGTTTCTTATTTGCTCTTATTATTAATGAAGCTTCAACATGAAATATAACAAATTCTATTGTTCAAATTCTTAAAAGGAGAAAGCTTTGTCAAAAGTAAACGGTACTAGAATAACTTGGTTGAAATTAAAAGTTAAAAGGGGGCAAAATTAGTCAAAATTAATACACCAATTTTAGGTGCTATGAACATTTTTGTTAGGTGCTATGTACCATACTTATCAATCATACCAAAAATGTTGTCTAGATAAGGTCTAGCTAACTCATCATGAGTCATGACTAGTCTTTTCTCTATCCCCCACACCACATATATACATCTAATATAGCAACACATTTGCCAGCTTCATTTGAAATATGATATGATTGACCCCACATTTGGGACTGCTAGTATATTAGTAATTATTATTAAGGCATCACTTTCCAAGAATTTGTTTCATTCTTTAATTTGAGTGCAACACCTCTACTAATTATTGAAATGTTGCAAATACAAATGTCATAATCATTTTGATTGTTGTTCTTGGAACAAAGGATTTATAATTGTATGGATATAACTAGTAAGAACCTTAATAATGATTTTGATCTAGAAATCAAGTATCACACTATCAAGAAAAAGAAAATAAGAATTGTTTTACTTGATGATATAAAAATTTCTTATATTAAGAGTATATATAATTTAATTTTTTTAATTAATATAATCGATATGTTCAGCAGAAGAAAAAAAACTTATATTAATGCAGTTACACCAGAAAAGAATGTTCAAACAACTCAAAAACTATAAGATATTATAAGAAGACAACACAAGAACAAAAGTGTGTAGCTTGTCAAGAAGTCCACCCATCTATGTTGCTCGAACACAACTATTGATATTTTTGAAGAGTCCGAGCAACATAGCTGCCCGGATATTGTAAGAATCAAAATATATATACAGAGATCTATTTACATCATGCGTTTTACAACCCAACTTCACATAAAAATGGAGTGGTCTAGTAGTTGTTCTATAAAGCAAACAAAAAAGGCACCTTCCCAAGTTCAGTATCTTAGTTTTCCTATCATCAGCCAATCATGTATGTAAAATATGCACACTCCTACTTGATATCCAGTGAATTGCTGTGCTCTGTCAATACTTGAAGAATCCCTTTCGGTATAAAAGCTTCCTAACCCGAGTCTCAAGTACCGGAAGCTAATATTCATGTCAGCTTTTCCCGTTAAATAGAGAGTAGTGCAGCAGAGCTACTAATAACAGAGCCATTTGAGCAGTCACACTAGAAGCACCTGACAGAGAATGAGCTCCTACTAAATGTACTGAACCAGTAATTTCATCCTTCAATCCGATGCTCGATGAGCCTGCAGTAAACCACAAATAAGATTTTGATGAGTTGGTATGGAGACTGAATGTTGAAGACAACAATATATGATAGATCTCTTAAACTCAAATTTTCAAACAGACCCGCAGCATCATTCAGTTTGTCAAATGTAAAGGAGTTACTGATATTACTAGAGATGATTTCTGTAGTGACAGGCACTTGTCAATGCGAAACTCAGATCAACTGCAAGAGTAGTTCCTGTTTAAAATTTCGTTTACAATTTCAGAACCGCGAAGCAGCATGAAAATGTAATGAGAATCCCAACACTAACCAGGCACAACCTATAGAACTGAGGGGAGGTATATTATTACCAATATCCCATTGTCAGAACTCAAAAGGCATGATTCTTCTTCTTTTCTGGTACGTCTTTCAAAATGAACACTGGAGTAGCTAATTTCCCGAAAAAAGTATAAGCTCAAAACCGTAGACTAGAATTATTAATCTTTTCTTTTTGAGAATACAACTAAATTATTAATCATTTGACCTCCTGATTAATCAATGAACAAACTACCCTGGTCGGAGAAAAATTCTTCAGGATTAGCAGAAATCAACACAACAGAGAAGCACGACATCTAATTGCAATATATCAAAACATATTTTAGGTGTCAAAGTAGTACAACTTACAGTTATATTCGGTCCAACCAATGGCCTGCTTTTCAAGATCATACAAGACTAGCTTATTTGAGAGAACCAAATCTGCAAACACCAGTTTACTTCAAGGCTTCATAAGTAAAGAAGACATCATTTACTGCAAATAACAATTATCATCTTTAAGTAAAGAAAGGTCCAAGGACACCTAAGAGCATGATTGAAAGAAGTCACATGCATCTTCAATCAGATAATCATAGCAATTGACAAAATACAATACTGTAAAAAGATCTTGGAAGAGAACCCGAGTCTAAACACACTTTAATAGAATGGAAAGAACGGCTACCAACAATGTCAAAATACTTACTTCCTCCCTCCAATTTGCCTGACACTCATTTATTTTTAGTCTATCTCAAAAGATTACTTGTTGTAGGCCCAACTGGACACACAGAAATGGTTTGGTATAAAGGTTTCATTTTTTTTTATGCATATTTAGCTTATGTAGATCTTCTTTCTATATTGAATGCCATGTCCAATTAAATACCACCAAACAAATTAGGACGGAGGAAGTATAAATATAAGCTAGTTTAAGATATCAATAGAGTTTTTACAATAGACAGCAACTTAGGTCTCATATGTTGGCATTCCCTCCACCAATCTTTTTGGTAAACCATGAACCAAACAAGTGATATTGCTATGTTAAGTATCTCATTTGATAAGAAAATGATGACACTGATAATGATGGTCATTAAATATCAACGCAACAAAGAATGTTTAAACAGTAACAATTTCCCAAGAATTTGGAATGCATTGAGTTGCAAAAGTCAAAAGAACATCACTATGTAAAATGACACGGCTTAAGTAAGCCATTGACCATGCAATTATCATCAGTAAAACCTAATAGGAGATGTCAGAAGTACATAAATGGACGACAGATACAGCACAACCGAATTAATTAAACTGTCAGCGAGGATATTCGTAGAAGTACTGAGTTATTATACGCTGCTGCCAAATTGAATGGAAAATTAAACCAAACTTCCTCCAGTTTAAAGACAAACGGATATTTTGCAATCAAAACAAAATAAGCAATAAGTAGGAGAAACACACCTCCAAAAACCGTGAGGTTCCATTTGTCACGAGATAGGGTACCACTATTCTGCCATCCAATGCAAAATAAATCTTCCTAAAAAGAATAAATAGGAATCAAGTCTCTTGTTGTGTCTAAACAAAATATATTGAAGTGATAAATAAGTGCGACCAACAATAAAATGAAATGACAGGTGGGAAGAGAGGCAGTTGTATAGAAAAAAAGGATGATCCACTTTGATTTTATCAGCACTTCCACCACCCAAAATTTTTATTGAAAAGGATATAAGGAATAGCAGCAAAAATAGAATCCATGAAACAGCAATATCAGCTTCGATTCCGGAGGAGATAGCCTCCATTTTCAGATGATGTGGCTAGTGAAAAGTTATTAACTGTATATGCTAAATTTAAAGAAAAACTGAGTGGCAATCAATTTCAATACAAAAATTACCCATCTCATTATACTAGAAACACATTATCTAAACTAAATCAATTCATTGAAGACATGTTGGTGTTTATCCAACATAACAATATGGAGCATGTAATGCTACAATTCCAAATTTTACAATCTATCATAAGCAAAGAAAAAGGCATCTTTTATCAATTATTGCAATAGATCAGATATCCCAACAAGATTCTTAGGTGTACTGAAAGTTCAATAGCTGACACCAAAGAAGGAATACTGCAAAGGGCTTTGCGCCTTTTGGCAACATCTCTAAGTACCAAGAAGCTCCACTTGAATAAAACTTTGCAAATTTTGAAGTGGATATATCTATATTTAGTTAAGAGACAAGCATATATCTATAATCTGCTTATCTCTCTTTGATGTTGATAATTGAAATTTCCTTCTTGATGGGTGAAGATCTTGTAGCAAAGATGATTGAAAGACGGAGAATTTTCTTAGAGGATGTCAAAACAGATGGCTTGCTGACCCCAACTAGCTTACGCTTGAGGTTTAGTTGCTGCTGTAGTTATCTTATGTCAGCAGATGGCTATGCTTAGACAAGTTGATATGAACCTATGCTTCAGAGGAATTGTTTGCTTTCATTTACAGCTATTAGTTAGGAAAACAGAATGGACTGAGGCGTATTTGTTGTAGATAGGGAAATAGATTGAAACATGGAATCTGCCTATATTGCTAAGACATCATGTAACTGAAATATGTTCAGATGATAAAAGAGAAGTCGCCGCCTATTGCAGCTCAGTAATAAATACACATCTACTGCTTTGGAATTATGCAACATTGAGCAATTGACAGTGTATACTTCCAACAATCTGTTATGGTCCTAGACTGATCGTGTATTATAACTCGCCAAGTCCATTACAGAAAGATAAGACTCCAAAAGCCACTACATTACTAAGTACCAAGAAAAAAGAGAATTTGAAACTTTTAATGAGAAAATAGATAATGTGTAAAGTAAAAAAAAATACTTACGAAAGGGAATAGATACTCATGTGGACGAACTCTTAACGAAAGAGAATTTTCAAAATGAAAATTGACTTGAGGGAATCCATCATCAACACTGCAAGTTGGACACCGAAGTTGCATTTAAGTTAGTGAATTTGAAGGGCTCAAGAAACTGTACACACACATAACTGCAGAAAACCTTAGAAAACGTGGCAGCTTGTATCAAGTCGGTGCATGTTCGATAGATAATATACAATTATACATATGGAAACATAGCTTCTTCAGAACCCAGAAGTGTGGAAAAATTTCAGGCAAATGATTGGACTACATATAGACCAGGCTGAAAGAATGACAGGTAGAAGTAGAATTGAACAATGCTTCCATTATCATCGTATTTCCACTAAATAGCTAATCAATGTGGCATTAACGTAAACAGCTTTATCTTGAGATAGAATTGGTAGTCAATATACTTTTAATCGGATGAAAAAATCAAGACCTATCTTTAGAAGTACAAGTATAATGTAATTTCCAAATGCCACTGTTTCTGGATAAGCCAATGTAAATCATAAAGTATCTACCTATTGAACAAATTACACAGATAATCTGCAGACACAGCAAACAACCAAATCCACTCAGTATGAACCATACCTTCCAGAGTATCCAAAGCATGTATACTCATCATTAACTGTACGCAATCTCAGATCAGGTTGCCAGGACAGTATCTAATAATAATTTAAAATATATAAATGCCAAAATGTTAGAAACAAACATTTATGATTCATTTTAAAAATGGAGGGACCTCCAAAAGGATTAAGAGAGGATAGCTGACTACCTTTTTCACTAGTGGCCCATAAATCATCTCAGGAAGATAAGCCAAGGTTGTTCCACTGTCAATAATAACTCCCTTGTTCACTCCATTTGAAAATACTTCAGCAGAAAGGTTTAGAAATTGAAAACCAACTTCAACAGCCGTCATATTGACATTGTAGTGTTGCCTAAATTATTTCATGATAATGTCAGTACAAAGCATTAAATTCATTTTAATTTTTTGCCGAACTAAAGTGCAGATAAGGTGATGCTGAATTACTCACAAAAATTTGAAAAGAGAAGAATGTTTACTGGGAAGACCAGTTGTAATAGAGATCTTCTTATAGATAAGGGTTTTGATAGACATACAGGGAGATAAACAAAAAAGAAGACAGACTAACAGTTTAAGCTACATCGAGTAAACTCATTTATTGATATTTGCACATATAGGAGATTTAAAGATCCATGAGATAGTTCAAGTTACAAGGGTGTTCCTCAGACGGATCAAATGAACATGGTTCACACCATTAGAAGAATATGTAATGACACATGGAAGATATTACCTAACCATTCCACCATGACTATAAGAAATGCTTTTAGTGAAAGTTTTTTACTTCTGCAAAAAGGATCTTACTGTATCTACTTCCTTGACTCTGAATCTAACTGCGAACCAAGTTCTCAGAATTCAAAGGACAGACAAGAAGTAAATGACTTAACTAATTATATCTTCCAGTAGAAGGGAGTCTGAAAATAAGCAAAATCCATGAAACAAATTTTCACAAGGTCCCTAGATGTTACTCAAAGCCAAAATCAAATTAGCTGGAATCTTTGAAGATAAACTGCAATGCAGAATATAGTAGAGTAAAAGGATCCTCTGTTTCTTCTGTTTTTTTTTTTTTTTTTTGGAATGAACAGAAATAAGGGGTCTCATCAAGGCCCTGAAGAAGAATGTTGGAGTCCGACATGAGTCGAATCAGTGAGATATAATTTCAAAATTTAAGTTGGAAGACTTCAAACAAACAACCTAAAAAGAATTGGCCTCCTGGTAAAATAATACTGCTAGACTTTGGTCCATTTAACACATATGTTGATTGAAATATTAAAAGCCAACAAGATCTGCATTGAAATAACTAAAATATAACAGAACCTAGCAGGACAATTAACATACTGGTTCGGTACTAATGGTGTCATGGTTACTTTTGGTTTGACAACGTTCCCAATGGCAAATATACCACCACCATTTACACCATCCAAGCAATGAGCAAACATTTTCTTCACTTTTCCAGATGAAGCCAGCTGGGAAAGCATGGATGAATTCGATTTCCCAAATCCCAAAACCCCATCAAGAGCGTCATCTGAGGACCTTAGATCTACAGACTGTGTACCCCCACACCTGCCCAAACAACAGGAAGAATGTCAATAAACTAAACCTAAGAGAAAAAAAAAACAAATATTAATGAAAATATGCCACTAGATATCAACCCAACATAGAGGTAGTTCAACCAAGCTTCCGATCTGCTTAGTTTGAAATGTACTTTTGTCAAATGTAGTTTGAGAAAAAGTACTGTAGAAGTCCTTCTGTTTAATATTATAACAGCAGTTTGCATTTGGACGATCTTTCCGGAAGTGTTTGAGTCAAATCACTAAAAGAAAAGAACATCTAAAGATTCACTTTTCAATTCGTAGTAACAAAAAAGATGGTTTCAAATCTCTCCTTATCCACTCCAGGCCCACCAAAAATATCTCTCAATTCCTGAAAGGCTGAAAAAGTATAGTCTAAAAAAAGTTCTGCTCTGCAGAGAAGGAAAATAAGGCTATATCCAAGTTAAATTATGACCAATTCAAGAATATAGAAGACAATAAGGGCAACAAATAAAAACTGAAAACAGAATAAGACCGACACCTAGGATTGTTCAAAGTTTCTTCCTGTAGGACTTCTCCTTTAACTAATAAGGGTCTAGACAGCAAATTTCAGTTGAGGATTATATGATTTCAACAAGCAACTGAAGTACTTTCAGTTCTCAGAATACATCCAACATACATCTTACCCAAAAATTACAGTTCCATTTGTTGAGTTAGTTTGGAGATCACCAGACACCAGATCATATTGAACAACGTCCTCCACAAAGTAGCCCATACTATAGCTTCCATCTCCGTAATTTTCATTAAAATAACATGAGTTATTACCATAGCAGCCTGATACCGAGCCTCCATTTACATCCTTGCAGAACTGGTGTCCACAAGAAATTAATTTACCAGAGAGAGAATCCTTTCGATTGTAGAATGCTAGCTCCAGCTGCCAAAAAATATGTTTACATTAAAAGGGAGGAAGAGCACATAACACATCTAACTTCTCTTTTTTCTGGGAGCAAAGTAAATACAGAAAGCTGAATAAGGATATACAATCAGAAAACTTAAGAAACGTACACCATGATATCCTCTTCTGGGGCATTGATCACATCCAACGCAGTTAACCCACATTATGTCGCTTCCGGTATCCACTTGCACATAATAACCATTTGATGGTGTTCCGATTCCAATCTTAGCATAGTAAAGCCTATAATATATTAAAATTCAGATTACAACTACAATAGCACGCTTAAAATGACCCAACATGGTAAAAAGGTAAGGGTTTTCCAGAGCAATTTACTATATAAGTTATATAGTTTGTGTCAAACTGAACCTTGCACAAAAAATCCATGGATCATTCTTCAATAATTCAAGAACCAAGGTTGTAAGCCTTAGCACTGAAATACTATTTTCAACCATGGACTTCTATGCCTGCACAAGATTATTCAACATCAACCACCTTCTTAAAACTAATATTCACTACATGAATAGACTTTTGTCAAACATTTACAAGCTAGGGAATTTAATCATCCGGTAACTTCAAGGAAATTTTGTCAAGTCAACTAGAAATTCAAAATCAACAACAACAACAACCTACCCAGTGCAATCCCACAAGTAGGGTCTAAGAACAAGTGTGTACACATACCATACCCCTACCTTAAAAGGAAGAGAAGTTGCTTTTGATAGACCCTCCGCTCAAAACAAGAAATTCAAAATCCAAAGCACTAATCAAGTTTCTACTAACATATTTAAGAAAATATTTCCAGTCACAACCAAAATAAGCATACATATATCCCTATCATATCATTACTGGGGAAACATATATTCTCAAGCAATTGCTCTTCAATAAGATGATTAGCTACCATAGTCCATGAACTACAGCGTGTAGCTTTTCCATTATATGCTCAACCAGTTACATTCCCACAATGTAGCAAGGTACAAGAAACCACCATCATACAGGTGCCAACTTGATGCTATTCACCAATAGAATTACAGTTGTGTTCACTACTCCCAGAACAGTACAATAATTCATCAGCAATTTGGATACTATCTTCACAATCCAAACTATTATTCTTTTCTTTTACAACTTTGCCACTAAACTCAACTAGACTTTAGAAAAACCCATGTTAATAAGTAACCTATTTTAGCAAATTAACTGTCAACTAGCAAGAACTTGCGAACTCGTTCCTATTTAACAAACCAAAACAATCAATGTATAACATAACATAATAGAAGTCTATAACTAAAATGGATAAGTAGACATGTAACACCACATTCAGGTTACCATCCACAAATAGGAGAAAGTAACAATATAAGAAATAACAGTACATGCAGTCAAGCTCAAAGTACAGTGCATCAAACTAACAGACTAAAGTAGATGTGTTATACTTCTGCCTCAACTATCAATATTACAGATACACCTTATATAACCTGAAGTCTTCCTTTGTTAACTAGTCTCTAACATGTGTAACATGCCAATTACACGGGTGGAGACAGAGGGGTGCGAGGCGTTTCAATTCATCAAAAATTATACAACAACAACTACCCAGTATAGTTCCACAAAGTGGGTTCAGGGGAGGGTAGAGTGTACGCATACCTTATCCCTACATCAGAAGTAGAGATGTTGTTCCCGATAAACAATTCATCGAAAAAAATTATACTATGTGAAAGGAAAAAATTGATTTTTTTTCTTGCACACATCAGTTAGTGTATCCCCTTAGCATAAGTTCTTCTTTAATCCCCTTGTTGAATTCTTGGCTCTGCCGCTGCACATACACATATCTAATGTACAAGTATACAATCCTAACAGTACAAAAACTACTCCCAACAAGCAAAAAGACAAGTTATTTTTAATCCTCTTGTTTAATTTTGGGCTCCACCACTACACATACACATACCTGATGTACAAGTATACAAGCCTAACAGTACAAAAATCTATCCCAACAAGTAAAAAAAGAAGTTTTTTTTAATCCCCCAGTTGAATTCCTGGCTTCATACCTAATATATAAGTGTCTATGCCAGCTTTCGCGCAACTCGACTAGTTACACGGGATACCTGGCACCACTAGCAACAGGGACAAGGTAATCTACCAAGGCTACAAAGATGGGAAAAATCACCTAGTATTCTCTGTCTGTGCTAGAGTTAGAACCAAAAATAGTTCTCAACCAACTCCATTACCCAGAAACTTTGGTGCATACCTAATGTACAAGCATACAAGCCTATAGTACACACACGGTACAAAAACTACTCCCAGCAAGTAAAATAAATAAGTATATGCATAAAAAGTGCATACCCGACGGAATCAGGCCGGCCGGTGCCGCCGATAGGTAGGTCGACGCCGGCGAGAAGTCTGAGATGGCGCTTTTCATCATGGGCTTTTAGGGCAGTAAGAGTCCGTTCAGACCCGGAAAATTTGTAATTTACTTTGATTACTCCTTCAATTCCCCCATTTGCAGTCCCAATAATCAAAATGAACAATAAAACGTAACCCAATTCGAATTTCACCATTATAGCTACTCCCAAAAAGCTCTATTATTGAAATCACTAAGTAGAAAGTGGGATTGAAATTTAGGAATTGAGAAGAATATCAACAGAACCAAAAAAAGAAGAAGGAAGAATTGGGTGTTGACTGTTGACCTCTGATGGTGGAGGTCGTAGTCTTCTATTGGTTGTTTTCGAAAATGGAATTTTGGTACTAAAATCAGAAGAGACATTTTTGTATGATATTTCCCAATATACCCCTAGTATACCAATAGTAGGTTTTCTTAACATGTATTTAATCCCCAAAACGCAAACCCGTAGTCGCAACCCAAACCTCTTTTCTCCTCCACCACAACCTTAAACCACCGTCTTCCGCCGTCGTCGTCGCCGCTGCTTCTGCCAGAACTGCGCTAAATCGTTGAGGCGGCATTCTCAGCTAATATGAAAGCTTCTCGACGCAAAAATATTGACAAGGGGGAACAACAACCCAAAAAGGTACCTTTTTAACATAATTTCATCTAATAAATTTGATACAATATCCTGTAGAATTGCAAATTTAAGATTTGATTTGCTCAATTAGTTTGAGTGAAGTGGATTAATTAGCTGGAGGATGGATTCCGTGTTTAGAATTGTAAATTTCAGCACAATTTTTGATTTTGTTGTTAGAGTTGAGTGGATTAATTTGCTGAAAGCTATATAACTGTTTGATTTATGTGTGTTAATTTGAACTGTTTCCCTATTTCCTTTGTGTTGATTGATGAATGATTATATTGCAGAAGATGAAAATATCAGTGCAACAGAGAAAAAGAAGTAGTGGTACAGAGGAGGAAGGGAACTATCCAAATATTGACTACTTCAATAAGCTATCTGATGATGTTATAACCTCTCTTTTTCTGAGATGCACCCTCAAGTCATTATCCATGTTAAGGTGTACATCCAAGTTGTGGAATAACTTTATTATTAGTTCTTCGTTCCTTCATTTACACCTGACACAATCAACACAAAATGGCCCTAAACTTCTTTTTTTGGAAAGAATAAGTCTTCACCCGGCAAAATCGTCCACGTTACGGTTTATTTCAATTGACATGGATGGAAGCAGGGAGGAGTTATACACTGTCACTGTCCCTGATGACCAACTCGCATGTGCCAGAATGCAAGTACGCTTTGGGTTGGTTTGCCTTTCAACAGATTGTCGTCTTTATTTGTGCAATCCTGCCCAGCAACAATTGTGTGAATTGCCGGAATATTCACTTTCTGCTACCCCTGGATACTGGCATTTTGGGTTTGCATATCTTCACTCAAGGAAGGAATACAAAGTGGTGCATTTTTTCTATACCTTTCCTTCAATGACTGAAAGGTGGTGTCATCGTGGCAAGCTTCGGGTTTCACATCTAAAATGTGAGGTTCTTACCATAAATAAGGTCGGTGGCATTTCTTTTAATAGATGGAAAGAAATTGCAGACCGGCCTCCTTGTCATCCGAGATCTGTAGGACAGTTAGTAAATGAATGTATGTATTGGTGGACTTATTGTGTTCCTCGCGCCCGTGTTAATCAAATTCTTTCATTTGATTTTGAAACTGAAAAATTCCTTGCTATATCTCCTCCTCCATCACCTTTTGAAGGTGATGTGGGCTTGTTTGTGATGGATTTGAAAGGGATGCTTTGCGTGCCAGACGCTGCTCGCTTCCACAGGAGTTCAATTTTAGACCTGTGGATACTCAAGGATAAAATAAGTTGCACTTGGGTAAAGGAGTATAGCATCCGTTTGATCGACTTTGGGTTTAAGAAGATTACGAATGTCTTCATGACATGCAATGAAGAAATAATATTCCATCATTTGGGTAAAGTGGTCTTCTATGACCTAAAAAGAAAATCCTTCAGAGAAGTGGAAGCACTTTCACATCGGTTCTTTCCTTATGGAGTTTACTCGAAAAGCTTGTTTTCTTTAGGAACCATATAGGTCGGTCCTTCCTAAAGTTCTCCACGGAAGACACTGCCACCATCCAATCAAACCTCCACTTTACCTGCCAAATCTTGATACTCAATCAAGGACCTCCATTTTCAAGTTTGTTAGCTTCAGCTGGCATTTTCTTTTCGTAATTTAGTTTCTTATTTTCTGTTATATTATTTTTTTTAGTACAGTGCTGAGCATAACAGGTAGTATAGAGCTCATGAATCAAATACTTGAATTGCACCATGATTATTGCTAGTATTCTCCCTAAGCTTGTCCTCTCATTTATTGATAGCAGCCATCTGCAGAACCAGAGCTGAAACCAAGGAGCAAACCTTATTCGATGAAGTTTGTAGATTCATATTTCAAGTATTATTGTGAATTTGGATTGTTCAAAATATAGTCTGATCATAGAGACTTTAATCCGTGTTTTCCATCTTTGAAGAAATTAATTATAGAGTCATTGTAAGCAACAAGATTTGGAGTACATCTGAGTCGTTTCTGCATAATGACTCCAACAATGTCTTAGTGAAAAAGGTTGGAAAAGGATGCTCTTATGTCTAAGTAACAACTTTTTAATATGCATGTCTAATGAAGAATTTTCATATTACCTTTAGGCGAAATGGTCTGATGAACCCTTATTTTGAACCCTCCTACTCAATACTTTATCAACTAAATCCTTAAACTCGTTAAAATACTATATTTTAAACCTTTTTCTCATCATATCACTGTGTGTCTCATCCAACCTCTTATACATGTAATTTCATATCATTTTTCAATGACACGTAAGAAATTAAATATTAAGAAAATTAAAAAAAATCAAATATTTAACTTTTGTAAATTTTGAATTTTTTTAAATAGTCATGTTTTTCAATCCTCATATATGCTCACAATTTGAGCACCAAATTCATGCCAAATAGATGAAATTCTTCTTTATTTGACTTGAAATTTCAACTACAAGTTCACTAACGCAAATCCAACGAGCCTCAATCACAAATTTGAATTAATTTCCCAATTCATAAGACTCATTTGTCGTTCTTCAAGCTTTCTCAAGCTTATCAATGGAGTTTTCAACTTTTTCAATAGTCACTATCACCCTTTACGTTAATGCATATCATACCTTCTCTTTGAATCTAACTAACATAAACAATGGTTTGACGGGGTGTTGATTTGTTGCAAAGAGGAGAGTGGGTTGAAGAACAAAAAGAGAGTGTATGAAGGGAGATTTCGAAGGGAAAAAAATAATGGTGTGGTGGGTGATTTTGTTGAAGAAGAGAAGAAAGTTTTGGGTTTTGGATGGGAAGAGTCTTGGAGAAGAAGAGAAATTGGGGTGGGTGAGAGAGGGTTAATGAAGAAATAAGTTTTTTTAATAAAAAAAATAGTGTATTTACGCGCTTGGAAGCAAAGTTTATTCACACATTTTTCCAACTCAACAATATTTATGCCACGTAGATTTGGTCAATGGTCAAATGGGTTTCAAATATTGTGTTTTAAGAAGTTAAGGGTTCAATTGATGAAGTATAGAGTAAAATGATTCAGAATACAAACTCATACAAGTATAAGAGTCTATCAAATCATTTCGCCTTACTTTTATTTCACATAGTTACTTGGTACCTCTGGTATCAAATCATTTCGCCTTACTTTTATTTCACATAGTTACTTGGTACCTCTTGTTGGCGGGAGTTGACAGATATATCGTGAAAGCTAGCCCGAACGCCACTAGAGTCATCAATATGGGCTAGTTTTGTTGGGTTGGTTTGGCTTAACCCATGATTGGGTTACAATTTTGGGAGCCCATTTAAAAAAAAAGGTTTTTAAACCCGATCCGGGGTTTCCTCAATATGAATTGGGTCAGCTCGTGGCCTAAAAGATAAATAATTAAAAAATAAAAATAGCATATATACCAATAGTTGGTTTTCTTTGGATTATATTAGATTTAAACCCCAAAAAACACAAAGAACAGAAAATTCAATTTTTCCGCTGCCCGTAATCTCAACCCAAACCTCTTTTCTCCTCCACCACCTTCAACCACCGTCTTCCGCCGTCGCCGCTGCTTCAGCCAGAACTGCGCTAAAGTGTTGAGGCGGCATTCTCAGCAAATATGAAAGCTACTCGACGCAAAAATATTCACAAGTGGGAACAACAACCCAAAAAGGTACCTTTTTACCATAATTTCATCTGATAAATTTGATACAATATCCTATAGAATTGCAAATTTAAGATTAGATTTGCTCAATTTTGAATTTTTAGTTTGAGTGAAGTGGATTAATTAGCTGGAGGATGGATTCCGTGGTCAGAATTGTAAATTTCAGCACAATTTTTGATTTTTTGTTAGAGTTGAGTGGATTAATTTGCTGAAAGTTGTATAACTGTTTGATTTATGTGTGTTAATTTCTTTATAATTTGAACTGTTTCCCTATTTCCTTTGTGTTGATTGATGAATGATTATTTTGCAGAAGATGAAAATATCAGTGCAACAGAGAAAAAGAAGTAGTAGTAGTACAGAGGAGGAGGAGGAGGAAGGGAATTATCCAAATATTGACTACTTCAATAAGCTATCTGATGATGTTATAACCTCTGTTTTTCTGAGATGTCCCCTCAAGTCATTATCCATGTTAAGGTGTACATCCAAGTTGTGGAATAACTTTATAATTAGTCCTTCCTTTCTTCATTCTCACCTCACACAATCAACACAAAATTCCCCCAAACTTGTTTTTTTGGAAGACAAATGTCTTCACCGGTCAAAAAAGTCTTGGTTACGGTTTGTTTCAGTTGACATGGATGGAAGCAAGGAGGAGTTACACACTGTTACTGTCCCTGATACCCAACTCGTATGTTCTGCAATGGAAGTATGTTTCGGGTTGGTTTGCCTTTCAACAGATTGTCGTCTTTATTTGTTCAATCCTGCCTTGCAACAATTGTGTGAATTGCCAGAATATTCACTTTCTGCTACCCCTGGATATAGACATTTTGGGGTTGGATATCTTCACTCAAGGAAGGAATACAAAGTGGTGCATTTTTTCTATACTGTTCCTTCAATGACTAAAAGGTATTGTAATCTTGGCATCCTTCAGGTTTCACATCTAAAATGCGAGGTTCTTACCATAAACAAGTTTGGTGGCGTTTCTTTTAATAGATGGAAAGAAATTGCAGACCGGTCTCCTTGTCTTCCGAGATCTCAAGGACTCTTAGTAAATGAATGTATGTATGTATTGGTGCACTTATTTTCTTCCTTGTCCCCGTACTAATCCAGTTCTTTCATTTGATTTTGAAAGTGAAAAGTTCCTAGCTATATCTCCTCCATCACCTTTTGAAGATTATGTGGGATTGTCTCTGATGGATTTGAAAGGGATGCTTTGCTTGCCAGACGGTGGCTGCCTCCTCAAGAGTTCAATTCTAGACCTGTGGATACTCAAGGATAAAATAAGTTGCAGTTGGGTAAAGGAGTATAGCATCCGTTTCATTGACTTTGGGTTTAACAATATTACGTCTGGCTGCAAGACATTCAATGAAGAAATAATATTCCAACATTTGGATAAAGTGGTCTTCTATGACCTAAAAAAGAAAACCTTCAGAGAAGTGGAAGCACTTTCACCTTCGTACAATCGTTATGGAATTTACTCCAAAAGCTTGTTTTCTTTAGGAACCATATAGGTCCTATTGCTTGTTTCCGAAATGGAATATTTTGAAATAAAGAAGACAACTCTTATCTCTTGTCTCTATTTTTCTTGTCTATTACTTATTTGAGACAATTATGTGAATTATGAGGTATTATAGATTTGAAATTATAGTGAGTATTTAGTCATGAATATCAAATATTATTTAGTTTATTCCAAAAAAATTAAGTTGGAATTAATGTTAGCCACACAAATTTTAATCATTCATTTTAAATTACAAGTTCTATAAGTCTTCCTCTGTGCCGAACGAAGGGAGCATCTTTTTTTTCATGGTAAACGAGTTTCTTGGAGTGTGAAACATTTTTACAAGTAGTATGATGAGCAAATGAGCTTCTTGGATAAATTTAGAGGTGGATGTAGAGTATGGTAACATGTTCATATGAATTCACTATTGCCGATGCAAACATAAATTATTTGTAAAAATTTACTTCATTTTCAACAGATAATAAATATGAATTTATAACTTATAAAACATAATAGATTTCAATATTGCAAAATCTTAGAAGCTCGAACCCGTAAAACATTAATTCTTAAATCGTCTAATCATGGATCGATGGAATGTTTCTGCATATGTCATGGATTGAGATTGTCGATGTTTGTCTAATGCAAAATGCAGATTCATTACTGAGAACAAGATACTCATATAAAATAATATTGAAGAGATGGAGTCAGAAATTATATATTTAAGAATATGTATTATTTTTTATAAATGAGTTGAATGTTATTTGTTTAACCTAGCGACTGTATCATGAACAATCTCAACATTTGTTACTATCAAATACAATCAGTCGAGTTTTTTCCCCGGTGCATTAATTTATATAATAAAGAATATATGAATTATTGTGTATAAAGTGAAATAATAATTGAACAAATGTGTCTAGCTTTATACGAAACACAAATCACAACATCAAAATATTATTTCTTTCTATTAAAAAGAAGAAGATAAAACGCATTGTATTGATTTTCGCTTTGAGTTTAAAGTTACAAAAATATATAAGCACAAATCTTTAATGTAAAATGTTTGCCAATTAGTTTTTTCGCCCTTCAAAAGTGTATTATATGTTAGATAAAATAAGAAATATATACATAATATTTGTATAGTAACAAATTTCAAGTAAATTAAAATTAATAAACGTATTTGTTAGATGCAAGAATATATTATTAAAATTGTAATATTGAAAATTTAAAAACTTGAAAAATATTTAAGAATTTCAGATAAATTAAAATTAATATGTGTGTACAAGTGTAAGTGTGACTTCTCTCAAAATGAAACCAAAAAATATAATGAAGTTGCCGATCAAACCCAAAACTATAAGGATGAAATGAAGACCCTTAGCATAAATTCTTCTTTAATCCCTCATTGAATTTTTGGTTCCACCACTACACATACACATGCCTAATGTACAAGTACACACAACACAAAATTACTCCCAGAGAGTAAAAATGAATTTTTTTTAATCACCTAGTTGAATTCCTGGCTTCATACCTAATATACAAATGTTCGAGTCAATTTTTGCGCAACTTGACTAATTACACGAAATACTAGCAATAGGTATCAGGTAATTAAAAGATTCTCCTGCTATACAAGATGGTTATGGTGTTACGATGTGAGTGCATTTTCTGATTATTTGGGCGATATACAAGTGAGATTGAAAAAGAAGTGGCTTGACCATTCGATGAAGTAGTGTTCTTGTGAATTTGGACGTGATAATTGTTCAAAATATAGTTCTGATCATAAGACTTTAATCCTTGTGAGGAATATTTTCACATCTTTCCATCTTCAACATATTTGAAGAAATTAATTTTAGAGTAGTTGTAAGAAACAAGGTTTGGAGTACAACTGGGTCTTCTCTACATAATGACTCCAACAATGCCTTAGTGAAGAGGTTGGAAAAGGATACTCTTATGTCAAGTAATAACTTTTTGATATGCATGTCTAATGAAGAATTTTCATAATACTTTTATTTCACATAGTTACTTGCAGGGTATTTTGAGGCCAAAAGGTAAAGAATGGTTTGTACCAATTTCAATACTTTAAGGGGTCGTTTGGTAAAGTGAAAAATAATACATGCATTAATCTTGTGTATTACTAGTATATTGTTTGGTATTTTTTTCCAACCTATAAATAACTAATGTTTGTATTAAGGTGTGTATTGCTAAAGTCAAATACTCCTTAAAAAGTAATTGGTATTTAGGAGGAGTCAACATTTTTATTATAAAAACCCTTGTTAAATTTATAAAATTATTGATAACATAAATTAAAAAATGATAATAGAATTTTATTTAATATTTTAAAACTTTAAATTAAATTACTTAAAATTTACTATCTACCATTAAGATTTCGAAAACAAAAATCAAGGTATTGTATTGTAACCAATGGTCTTGCAATTCTTCCACCTCTCTTCGGCTATAAATAAAGAGATTTTCAGAATAAATGTAGGTCTTTCTTGAAAACATGTAAAGGCAGGTTGGAACACAAACTTATCTGAAAAATGAACACAAACACTTAACTAGAACGATTAATCTTGCTCTTTCTATAAAACAAGTACAATTAACACATCTTGTTCATGTACAATTCACCACCTACTCAGGTAAAGTTGTATCACTTAACTAGAATGATTAAGCTTTAGGAGTACTATTCAGACCACTTGTTCATCTACAATTCATACCACCTACTCAGGTAAAGCTATATCTAGGTACACAAATTGAAATCAACATCAAACACGAGCAATTACTAACATCTCGTCACTATTATTATTGAAGGTCCACAGTTGAATGAGATCTTTAGGCCTAAAAATGTTCTGCCTAGCAAAGTTCCTCCAACCACGTGTGAGAGCACTCTATTAGTGACCCCGTCATTTCCACCCTGAAGATGGGTAGTAAAAGTCATCCAATGTGTCCGACAGGCTACGTCATGTACCACCAATAACATCGTATGATCGGTCCCCGTGGCGTCATCCAACTTATGCATTAGTATTGTGTATTACTAGAGATGACATGGCTCAACTGCAGCTTACAAAGGATATATATATATATACACCCCTAGATTGGAAGATATGAATGTCGGGGGATTAGGGTAGAAAGTTAGTAGGTAATTGAGCACTGTCTAGTTCCCTTTATTAGTTTTATTTGTATTACTCTCTTGCTATCTTATTCTTCGATCTCGGTATTACATGTTGTTTCCTTTGCTTCAATTATCGTATTAGTTGTCGTTGCTACTATTATCTTCTTCAGATTCTTAGCTACAATATTTGCTTTACATACTTGATCTTTTTTTTTTATATGCTTTACTTGAGACGAGGGTTTATCAAAAACAAACTCTCCATCTTCACAAAGTAGAGGTAAGGCCGCGAACACACCACCCTCCCTAAACCTCATGACTTGTGGGATTATACTAGATTTGTTGTTGTTGTTGCAATATATATGGGATATTGTGAGCATTGAACCTTTTTACTCTTTCCTTTATTAAAACAAGAAGTTTATATTGCCTCACAAAAGAGTAATGGAGCCTCTACAACATCACAACATTCATTCAATGCTTATTTACTGCATCTTCTTGGACACTGGAGCCATGGTCTCTAGCTTAGATACACTGTTTAATCCAACACTTTAGCGGAATTAGTGGGACAGTACTTGGCCATACGCCTCTCCTGGCCAAGTACTCAAATAAATATGACTTCTAATTCTACTGTTTATTTAGATAGTTAATTAGATTTTAGTTTAGTGTAGGGTAAAATAGTAATTTAACTTTGCATTTTAAAGTTTCATGTTGCACGTTTATTCTATATTACTAAATAAAATTTCTTGAGTTTTTAAAAAAATAAAAAAGAAGAAGAAAGCAGAACATTTTAAAAAATATATTTTGAGGTTAGTAGATCTTGATAGCTTGATGATACAATCGTGATATATATAATACCTTAATTTAAATACGAATACATACCTAAATATGTATCTATATATAAAGATTTGCATATAATTAAAATATTTATCTCATAAAAATTAGTAATTAAATAAAAAATTAAAATTAAACAAATACAACCTTCAACCCAACGTCGTTATAAATCATATGAACTTTTCATCGACTAAAATACATATATTTTTTTTAAAAAATTAAATAAATTAAACAAAAGGGAAATATTTATATAATTGTAATTATTTTGAAGCAAACTTCCTTACAATCTTAATCACATAAATAACATTGTAAGTAAAATCATTCTTATGTCTTGAGCATCAACAAAATAACTCATGATAATTCTTTGACTCATGAGAGGTTCAATAAATTTTGAAAAAGATATTCAAAAGCATATATCTGCATCACATGAGAAACTGTTAAGAAAAATAAAAAAATTTAGACTACTTCACATTAGCTTCACATTTTGGAACTTTACATACTACTGTACTTATTAAGCAAAAAATAAAAAAAAAGCACTTATCGTATCACCAAAAATTTCTCCCTCGAGTACTCGAGGTTCTGAAATTTATCCTCTTAGGATAAATAGATTTACTTCAGCAAAATAGTTGTACCTCAAATTCCACTTATCTTCAAACTCACTCAACTATAATAAATCACACAAAAAAAATTTGAAGTGTAAGAAGAAGAAGAGTAGAATATTAGAATTTTTTGTGGTTGAAAAATTAGAGGAAATCCCTCTATTTATAGTGGATAGTATGAACATGTGCTTATTATGACTTATTTGAAAAGTCACGATCCTTCGAAAAAGTAACAATCTGTTGGAATAATCACAACTCATCTGGAAAGTCATAATCCTTTGAAAAGTCACAACTTATCGAAAAATTCACATCCTTTTGGTAAAGTTACCATTTATCAGTAAAGTCACAATCCTTTGGAAAAGTCACGACTCATCAAAACAATCACAATTTTTCGAAAAAGTCCCAACCTTTCAAAAGAACATATGCTATTAAAATAGATATAGATGAGTTTTAAGTAGGGGTATTATAGGAATTTAACATTCAAATTAGGAAGTATATATACAGAAGATGGATAGATATAAAATTGAATTGAACCGAACCAACACACCCTTAATTTTGGGTACGTTTTTGTTGTAACATGGATTTTCATGTATTTATATAAAAAAACACTTAATTCAAAAGGTGCTTTCACCGACCCGGTTCTAATATTTATGGCCCAACCCGCACTCACCGACCCGTACCCATTTATATGTTCAAAAACCCTTTAAGTAAAAAAGAAATTAGGGTTTTTCTCATTCTCTCAATCTCTTTCTCTGTCCTACCGTAGCCATGGTTAGTTCTCTAAGCCGTACAACAAATTCAACTTCATCAATCTTATGATTTTGCAAGTTTTTACGATTAGCTTAAGCATTATTATATACTGATGTTTTTTAAATGATTTTTTTTGTGATGTGAAAATTGGCGAACAACAGCCTCAGGGAGATTACATAGAGTTGCACAGGAAGAGATTTGGGCGTCGCCCTGATCACTTCGAGCGTAAACGTAAGAAGGATGCTCGTGAAGTTCACAAGCGATCCCAAATTGCCCAAAAGGTTCGTTCTTTTTCGAAATAACTCAACATCTTTTCATTTTTCTGTTTCAGTTTTCTTATATGCTGTATTACATGAAATTTGAGCTGAGGTTTTGTTTTTTTGTGCTCAAAACAGGCTTTGGGTATCAAGGGTAAGATGTTTGCTAAGAAGCGGTATGCTGAGAAGGCCCAAATGAAGAAAACGTGAGTTTTTAATTGTGTAATTACTATTTTAGGCATGTTGGTTTGGACCTTTTACAAAGTTGTTCACTTTGATTTTTATTATGTTTGTGATCTTGTTGTCCAATGATAGTTGTGAATGGCACAGTCAAATGGTGCTGAATGAATATTGATCATTTATAGTGCTGGCCTCGTCTAGTTAGTTTTAGTTAGGGGTTTGGGGTTTGGTTATTGTTTTATCTACATACTTGTCTGATATATTAAATTGATTATCGAGTCTATAGGAACACCAAATTTTTAAAGCATATGCTCATGCTACTCCATTAAGTAAATTGACTATTCCATAATCTTCAATTTGGATAATCAGAATTAGTTTTGAAGCCCAAATTGAATAGGAAGCATTGTCCATCATTGGTGGCATAGTTCCTCTTTTGTAATATTTCTGATATTTTGATACGGGTCTTGAGAATAATTAATGCTCCTAGGATTGGTTGTTATTCAGAATTTCAGATTATGGCTGCTTGTTGGGTACTGAAAATATTGGGGCCTACGGAATTATTCTGTATCATTCGTTTAGTATTTGCTTTTGAGTTGGAAACAGAACCAACTCGTCTTTACGTTACCAGCTTACTTGGTGTTTGTTTGGATCAGTAAAAAAAGTTTCCCACATCTGAAACTTGCATTGTTGATTCAATTTTAGAGAGTGATGTCTAGTCCATAGCTAAAAATGATATATTTCATGAGTTCTATGATTTTTCTTAGAATATCTTTTTCTTCTAGCTATTTGCGGTTGCTATTCTCTATTAAGGTGCCAGAAGATGGTGGTAGTACGCGCACACTTTTGGTTTAGAACTTTAGATTTTATCTATATTGAACTAGGGTGTGTGTGTGGGTGTGGAAGTGTGACTAGTGGTTGGATATGTATTGGTGGAACCTTAACTCAGGAGCAGACAATTGCATGTCTGTTGACCTGTGTGATTAAAGTTACTGAAGGATAGTCTGAAGGATCTACACATATTCATCATTTTCTAAGATCAAGTGGATTCTGCTAATCTGTTGTGGATTGCTTTAGTAAATCACACAACTGAGCATTTTCTTATACCTTGAGATCTCAACCTACATGCTCTTTAGCGTGGGATTTTGAGTCTTGCTTCTCTTTGGAATGATGGCCTGATGGGTGATGAAGTAAATCATTGGTTCACATCCAGCTAACTTATACATCGGCTGAAGTACAATTTATTCCACCTTTAGGTAGTTTTAGACAAGTTGAATCCCTTTACTACTACTAATTGTTTCCACTTAAAGGTTATTTAAGTGTTAAACATAGTTTCTCTAGTATTTTGCAGTTGTCCATTGAAATAATTTGACTTTTATCTTCTAATGAGGTTAGCTTCGATGTCACTTAGATTCTGGTAGGTGTAATTGTTAGACAATTAATTCAGAGAACTGTATGATCTAGATAGATTTACGCTGTATAGTAAAAAAAGAAGATAAGAATTAGGAAGTTTCAGTTTTACAGCGAAGTCACATCTTCATCTGACTATTGTTGTCGGAATCTATGGTCGATGCTATATATGGCGGGTCAAATTTTCTAAACTACTCATAGAATACTTGGTGCATTTATTTGGTCCTTATGGATGAGGCATGTGATGAACTGATGATTCTTTAGTCACCAAAATTTTGCCCGTTCTTAAGTGATTTCTTTTTGAAATTTCCGATATTCTATCCAATTCACATTTTACTTTGTTTGCCTGGAATAGATTGGCTATGCATGAAGAGTCATCATCCCGGCGCAAGGTTGATGATGATGTGCATGAGGGAGCTGTCCCTGCATATCTGATGGATCGTGAGACTACCACAAGAGCTAAGGCATGTTGAGTTTGATGCAGTGTTGAACTTGTCGTTTGTTGTTCAATTGGTGGTACAATGACCATAGACTGATTATTCTGTTTTTAAATTTTATACCTTCTATGTAGATTCTTAGCAACACAATAAAGCAAAAGAGGAAAGAGAAAGCTGGAAAATGGGAGGTGCCTCTACCTAAGGTAAGTTCATCCCTTCATTAATGAAATATTTTACCTTGTCCAAACAAAAAGAAGGTAAAATTTGAATAACATGGTAGTTTTTGTCCGTGCACTACTTGTTTCAATACTATCTCTTTCTGCCTGTCTGCTGGTTCTTCACTCTTGTTCGGTGTGCACATAATTCTTGCTAAATATGTTTGTGTGTGATTGAAGGGTCTGTTGTTTACTTCTGTTTCTGAAATATTGACATCACTCCCGTGTCTCTCTGTTTGACTGGTCACAATTAGAGATACTTCACACTTCAGTTTGTGCTCTTAAGATTGAACTCGTGGATCTAGGGATGATTGTTATTTGTTGTCTTAGATAGGTACAGAGGTTTCTCTGTAAATAGATGACCCACAAAGGGTTGCCATTCCAATATCATATGAGCATCACTGTTCCTTTTGTGTAAATGTCTATGATCTCTTTTCGTTTACGGAAATTGCTTTCTAATAAAGATACTTCACCTTACAGGTTAGGCCTGTGGCTGAGGATGAGATGTTCAGAGTGATAAGATCTGGCAAAAGGAAGAGTAAGTATCTTCAATTACCTAATTTCGTTTTCTGTTGGTTAGCCTATATCTACAAGTTCTTAATTTCAGCTCCTTATGCTTGTCCTTTGTTGTATTGTTTGTTGCCTTTGGGGTCGTTAAGAGTGATTTTTTTGACCATTTTGATTTGTCTTATCTTTGCAGCCAAGCAGTGGAAGAGAATGGTTACAAAAGCAACCTTTGTCGGAGCAGGGTTTACCAGGAAACCTCCAAAGTATGAGCGGTTCATCCGCCCATCTGGCTTACGGTTTACTAAAGCCCACGTGACACACCCTGAACTTAAATGTACGTTCAATCTTGAGATCATTGGGGTGAAGAAGAATCCTAATGGTCCAATGTATACTTCTCTAGGTGTTATAACCAAGGGAACCATCATTGAGGTAATCTTTCTGTTTCAAGACTGCACCCAAGTTTATCTAATTTAGCTAGCTTGCATTCACTAATCGTCTTGCTATAAAATCCAGGTTAATGTCAGTGAACTTGGTCTTGTCACTCCTGCTGGGAAAGTTGTATGGGGTAAGATATGCTTTACTTAGACGTTACACTTCTGGGATTCTTTTGTCTTTCAAATTCTGATCATTCTTTTTTTTGTGGATGGTTGAATGCCAGGTAAATATGCTCAAGTGACGAATAATCCTGAAAATGATGGTTGCATCAATGGAGTTCTCCTAGTGTAATACTTTTTAACAGAGAAGAAACTGCACCTTTTTTTGTTTGAATAGAGTGCATAACTATATGTATCTCTTCGGTATTGCTCGACTCTGGTTGCGACAGAGTTGTAGAACAGGAGAGGTGAAATGAAGTAGTTATTTGTTGGTACTTGCAACTGTACCGATGATATTAGTCTTTGTTTTATTGTTATGCTGTTGGCTTCCATGTTTATTGAATTCCTTGAGGTGGAACGTAGCATGTAGATTCATTTACCAGGAAAAATCAAATCAGCATTAAGTTTTCATCAAAAATGTCCCAAAACCTTTTTATTGCTATCATCAGTAAATCCTAAGTTGATCAACAATTTTAACTTTTAAGCATGTAGTATATCATATTTTGTAATCGTAGCAATTCAAGGCTATTGCAAAAGTCAAGGTTTACCAATTTCGTATTTATATTGTTTGTACTTGTTTAACCACACCCAATCAAGAAAACAAATAAATATATCGTGGCTCAAAAGTCAGTTTTCTGCTGGCAAGCTTTAGAAAGAAAACATATTACCTACCGCAAAGTATTTATGTAACATCAATTAGACAAATAAAAATAAATGAAAACGTACTTATGTAACATAATTGGACAAATAAAAGTGAACGAAGGAAGTATATTTTTGCAAGCACCGACCCTGACTCAATAGGGCAATTCAAAGAGGAGAACGAGGACAGCTGACTACCGCTAAAAGTCAGACTAAATCCCTTATGGGTTCCAAGGTATTCCTTTAATTATTAAGAGTGGAAAAGAAAAAAAAAAGAAAATGGTTTCTACTTTGGCGGGAGTCAATTATCTCTATAAATATGTCTCCATGAACTGACTGTCCTCTCGTAGATCTTCCTTCCAGCGAAAGCTGCTAGATACAGATTAGGGTTTTTTCTATGATGCTCAAAGGGCGAGAAAGTTTGGTCAGATTAATAGGTCGGCGTCGGCGATTTCTCCGTCGCCGTTCTCTTATCACTTCATCTGTTCCTCAGGTACCAGTTTTTCCAATAACTGTTTACACAATATGTCATTCTCTGTTAATATAGATTCACTGTTAAACAATTGCATTCGATGATTTACAGATTGGTTGTAAAGAAGATAAGGATGAGGTAAACACTGAAAGTGGAAATGGAAATGGAAATGGTGATGAGGAAAGTGGAAATGGAAATGGAAATGGTGATGAGGAATGGGTTGATTGTCCTGTTTGTGGGACGAAGGTTCGAGGTGAAGAACCTGTTATTAACTCTCATTTAGGTACAAGTTCCTTCTTTTCTTGATGTTAATATTTTTTTTTTTGAGTAATTTAGGATACTTTCTTCTATATTTAGCTTGATAGTAGAGTAAAAATGGTATCTTGTTATGTTTTTATGCGTGTTGTTGCAATTATGCTTTGCATTTAAGGAAAGTGCTCAAGTTGCTGGAGAAGTTCAGATGGGGGAATTCGACCAATCCAGTAGTTCTGCTTCAAAATCAATATATGTGTGAAAAAAATCCACAAAGTACAAATGATAAGATTTTAAACCAGTAAATCAAATGGCTTGTGGTAGAAATTTGAACTCAAACATGTAAAGTTAAAATTTTTTATCTGCTTTTGTGGAGGTATTTGAAATTTTAAATTTCTTGGATTACCAATTTGTCAATTATGGATGAGTTATGAACTTATTTCCAGAATGTTAATGAGTTGAGCTAGGATGGAGAATGCATGTGCTCCCAGTGGCGGAGCCAGGAATTTTAGGAAGAGGGTCCAAAAATTAAATAACAAAAGTTCTTTTTAAAAAGGGGAAAATATTGTTCCATGTGAGATTTGAACACGTGAGCACTGCTCATTAAAGATGTCGAAATATACATTCAAGACATCTTAAATCACTAGGCTATAACAACCTATTATATCAAGGATGTTCAAAATATGTTATTTAATCACTTCGTATATAATTTTACTTGTATATGTGGTATTTTTTTCCAACGAAGGGTGTCCAATTGGACACCCTGGCATACATGTGCCTACGCCACTGTGTGCTCCTAATGCTACTGAGATTTCTTGCTTTCAAAATGTAAAGAATTCATTTTGAAATTGTTGAGTGAGTATTCCTTTTGCAGTGTTTATTTAATCGGCATCTCAAAGAAAAAAAATCTCAAGAAAGAACATTTAAATTAAGAGAGGAACCTGTTCTCTACTTAGGCATCATGTGAATTCAATAATTTGACATTGCCACTAGACTACTATTTCTCATTTTTTCCCAGTAGACATAAAACCCAATTTTACAAGGTAAAATACAACTACAAAAAGAGAACCATGGAATTCAGTCCACTTGTTTACCCCTATTCCTTTTGTGAAGTCTACTAAGAAGCTTGTCTTTGTTGCAGCTTTAGCAACAAGTTAATTGTTTTGTTTTTAATCTTTTTAATTGATCTGTTCTTTTATTTGTTTGACTTTTGAGCTATATGTAAACTTACAATGGAACATTATTTTTCAGATAAATGCCTTGCTAGAGGAACTAAACGCAAATTGAGCCAGTGCACCCTTTTCCAGTTGAAATTTTGCACACGACCTAAAGTTACAGCCTCATCCATTGATTCAGACTTGACAAGGACAGAGTTTGGTTCAAGTGCAAATGATGGTGATATCCATGCTCTGGCTTCTGAAATGACAAACTCAGATGTTTCAAAAAATAATGTCCAAGATGAATCCAGTTCATCTTCAGTCTCACTTACTCTGACAACCAGCAGATCGAATATTTTCACGAGAAATAGTAGTATCTGTAATAGGGTTGATCGAGCGGAAAACTTAGATGGTCTCCCTGATTTCGATAATGAATGCAAACCTCTGTCTGGTGCAAAGTCGATGCAAATTGTGGGGCTAGAGGTTTTTCCTCAACACCAAATAAGTGATGATAGAATTGACAACTTCACAGGCTCGCCTTTGTCACTTTCTGAAAACAGGACTCCTACATTTGTGGAACCTTTGGAAGATGATGATAACTCTAAGATTTTGCTTGATACTTTCATTGTTGGCCGTAAGTTTGCTGATGAGACAGAGTTAATTATTGGAGCAATGGTGATGCTTTCAAGAGATTCCGAGAATGTCAAGGATCCAAATGCAATCAAGGTTGATCTTCACTATGGTTATCTTTAATTGGTAACATTGTACCTTCTTAAAAAAATTTGGTAACATTGTATCTCAGGACGTGTAAAAAGCATTGCTCGTATATTCTGGCAGGTTCTAATAAAAGATACCGGTCACAGTAAAGAGCTAGGTTTTATCCCCAGGGAATTGGCAAAATATGTATCTCCATTGATTGACAATTTCCAGATGAGGTTTGAGGTAATAATACTAGACATTTTGTGGTCATATTCTAAGTTTTTCCATTTCCCATACAAGCTTCAATTTGTCTTACCTTTGCTCTTATTGTATTTAAATATCTGAAAGCATATTTAGTATGAATATTTTAGAAGGACAAGTATATATGAACCATTTCAATGTCTGATGAAGCATTTTCAAAATATTTTGGTTAAAAAGTAGGACTTATGTGGAGAACTTTTTGTGGCAACACACAAAGAACTTAAAATAATAATAAATAAACTATGATTACTAGATGACTTTGTCTTGTTTTACCCACAATAATTTATTTAGAAACACTGTTCATATTTCCAGTACCAAGCTCGGATAAGGGGGAAGGAATGGGGTAGGCTGGCAACCAACAGAAAACTAGTCAATTTCATGCATCCCCAACTTGTTTGGGACTGAGATGTACTTATTGTTGCTGTAAAATAATTTCCAAAACAATATCTATATGGCACTGTAGGTTTTCAATGGTGAAGATTAGATAGTCATAGGACCTATGAAGAGAAAAAAGAGGGTATACTGTAACAGTGCTAACCAAGGGCTTCCACTTACAAGTACAAGCAAGCTATCTTTATTTCTAAGTTATATTTCTTGGCTCTCAGTCGGTTAATAGGAGTTATGCAGTGGCAAGTTTGCTCTTGGTAAATATGAATTAATACCATTTGAGGTAGTGGTTCTTGTCAAGGATTTTAATCTCTTCAGCTACTTATTTTTCCCTACTTTTATCTCCACTACTACCTCTTCTTCTTTTCTGAAGTTCTATTGCTGGTGCAATATTAAACTACTCTGATTTTATTGATTACCTTCATTTCTTGATACTACTAATGCCATGATCTACTTGTAAACTGCATCTATTCTTAGAATTTTCTACATAGAGTTGGGGTACATACAAAGTGATTTATGGTCTGAAAACCTTACCCCTACTCAACTCAGGGAAGTGTGATCAAAATAGATTTGAAAAAAATAAGGCAGCAAAATAGTAAAGATAAACGAAGCTAAAGAAGCAACATATAGTATTAAAATTTGGAGGGTATGATACTACAAGAGTACTAATAAGGAGAAGAGGAGACTAGCCCCTTCCTCTCCTACATTAAGTGCAACCGCACTCGATTGTCTACTAACCTTCTACCCTAATCCTTGACCACCATTCCTTCCTAGCCTATGTTATTATTTCAAACTTTGGGGTTTGGCCCTATGCCACCTAGCTCATGCTGCAACACTTAAGGTGAATCCTTGGTTCACTTCATATAATTTCAACCACCCAAATCAAGTCTCTACATTACCCTATAAGCTAACTATTCTTATCCAAAGGCCAAAAGTAAATGAATGACCAAAATCTCAAATTTTGTCATTGGGGGATTTGGGTAAGAATGAGGAGTCCAACCATTAAATCTTGGTTTAATGGTTATGATTAGCTATAACATGCTTGGAATATTTGGGTTTTTGTAAGAAAATAACATTCTATGTCCCTTATATGGATGGAAGTTGGATGTGAAAATTCCCTTGCAGGTGCCTTGGCATTTGGAAGAATGAAAAATGATCAAATTTACGAAGTAGGGTATATATATAAGCACTGGTAATTTATATTGAAGCGTAGTTGTATTTCAGTTCATTCTGTCTGGCACTGAATAATAGTTCTGCATTCATCTGTAACTGTACATAGATTTGGTCTTGCACACCATTTGGTTCCAGCATAAAAGCCAACTTACAAGTAAAAGTAAATATAAACCGTTTAGCCACTTCAATATCAGCCACATTTATTTGCTAGTGAGGCTATTGGACCTGTTAAAGGTTGTTCAATAACCTTCCAATACAAGAAATCCTATACAATATAGAAGTAGCATTTTAACGAATTAAGAAAAACAATGAGAGCTCCAGCTAGCTGTAAATTCTAGTAAATATCTTTGTGTTCTCCCGGCCGTTTGTTTTCTGTTCACTATTTACTTGTGTCAATTCAAATTATGGATTTTCGTAAGTATGGACTGATCACTAGCTTACATGGATTCAGGGCCATATAACTTCTATTCCACGGCATCCTCATGCAGTTGTCCCAATTCAGATATATTCCTCTAGCATTGCTTCTTTTGGTGATAAGGACTCCTCTAGTCTCCAAGAATTTAATTCCTTTAGGAGAAATGCTCTATGTGCTGCTGAATTCTCGAAGACTCGCCCTCCTATCCCTGCAAAATACCAGCATAACCTTCTATTGTTACTAAAGGAGGTTTTGAAGATCAACGCACATCTTTTTGCTGAAGGCGAGAAGACCTTATTGAGTATGATCATCTTCAGCACTTGGATCATCCCAGATAATCTTTGATAAATTTGCATATATAACTCTATTTTTATGCTCTATTGGTACAGAAGGTTTTTTATCACTCTCAGATGATAGTCAGAGGCTCTTTGCTCGGCTTTATGCACGTAAAGGTGTTCGATTTCAATAGCTCTTTTGGCTTGCAACTTTAATATTCTAGAGTTGGTTAATTTCTAGATCTTATCCACTTAAGCTTGGGTACTGCCACTTCTTGTAGATGACAAAATCTTTATTTATGGAGTCCAGATGTGCTGCTTGTTTATTAATCATAAGGCCTTTCAATGTCTGCTAGAGTTGTTTATTGGAAATGACTTATTGCAGTGTTCTTATTTCTTTGTATTTTCATGATAATGTTTGTGTATGGGTCAGCTTGCCTCAACTATTCTGCCGGGTCCCAGTGTCCTTCTATTAGAATAGATTTCATATAATATTGCTACCAAGACTTAAGATAGATGTGGAAAAATCACCTACCTGCCTTTGCTAAAATTTGAACCTTGGTCACCTTTGGTTCATTCCAGCTTCAGCTACTGCTAGATCACACATGTGGTTCAATTAGTTGCTATTTTCATGATACCATTTTTTTTTGGACACTACCTTTTCCTGACTGCTACAGACCCATAATGAATAGTCTACCTTATATATGAGACCATGGTAGTATTGAATTGGCTTCTTCTACTTAATGTTACATCACTTACTCTACATTCACTGGTAATTCGGTTGCTATCCGGAATCATATTAGAAGGGCGTGGTTTCAAGTTCTTCTATTTGTACAACTAAAGCTTATCATGTTGTGTTTTTCTTCTTTTACTCTGTATTCATGAAAATTTGAATGATTCATTGCTGGATGATTCAAGAAGTTTCTTGATCTTATTAGATTCCTTTTTTTTCTTACCTTAGGGCCATGGTTTCGGACAGCTAGCATATCATATGCTGAAATATGTGATTATAAAGAAGCTGTGAAGGGTCTTTCGGGTAGACAAATTCTATAACGCTGTGGTAAATTCTATATAGTCTTGCTCTAAGAGAAGCTGAATGCAACATCATTTAAGTCATCCTCTTTTACTTTGCAGAAGCAGAATGTGTTACTTTATTCGAATCAATTGATAAACTACAAATTGGTGACTTGAAGGAGGTATTGGATGTTCTTAATGTTGGTGAACTACGGGACCTCTACAGTCTTAACAAGGTTCTTGTTTCTTTATTATGTTTTTATATGTTCCACATGCCTTGAAAAAAGATATGATTCTTTATGGTGAAAAACTTCATGTATTAAAACGAGGTTAATTTTGGAAGAATAAGATCAATTCCTTCTTGAAACCTAGAATACAACTTAATTTGAAACAAAATGAGAAGGACAAAACACCACCACTTATTTTGGAACTGAGGGAGTAGTACATGGTGGAAATTAGAGCCTGCAGTTTGCTTTATTGGAATATATTACTCTTAACTAAGTAACACAAAAGCTATACAGGTTGAAAGATGGACAGTTAAAAGATTGGGAACTAGTAGAATAGTTATTGAGACCAAACATGTGGGGGATTATTCCTTATAGAAAACCTTGTGAAAATTATTGCAATTTTTTCTTTTTATTTCTATAACATATTAAATTTGCCATCCACTCTTAAGACTCCTACTTCAAAGCTTATCTTGATACACATCATTCTCCTTTTGGTAATTATGTCCTGACTTTCATCATTAAGGGAGTTTCTTTTCTGTTACTGTAAGGTGGATGTTTAGTTTACTTGTATGTGACTTGACATTGCCGATTTAATCTCCAAGCAATCAAAAGATTTAATAAATGAAATTCAGTCTTGTTAATGCATTTGCAATATCATTTAATATTTCTTCCTAGTAGACTGTCTTGTGAGTTTAAAGAAGAAGCTATCTTTAGGTCATGAAAGGCTTGGAGCATTATGGAAGGCTCCCTCTAAATTTGATTGATGCCATAGTTAATGCTCCAATAATGAGATTGGCTTCTGATGACTACACAGAAACAGGATACTGTGTGGACAGATACGGGCCATACAATTCTTAGCACTAAAAAAAGAATCAAGGAAAATAAATAACTAATCTTCTGCCACTCCAACTTTGGTGGTCAGCTATCACCAAATCTTTTTACTCAGATCTGTACACCCATTTCAGCATCATTTTAATATTGCCTTCTTATTCTTTTTTTTCTTCAATTGTGTTCCTTTTCTTGTATGTAGATACCATAATATGTTTATAGAGATTCGTTCATCCTAATTAATTGGACCATTGAAACTAAGAGTCCTAAAATTGTAGGAATCACCGCTTTTGTATGTTTTGTGTATTAATTGCTAATAACATGGTCACACTCTACTTACAACTGATTATCTGGATGATGTATGTTACCCTTTTAACACTTCATCAAAAAGGAAGATAAAAAAAAAGGAATATGTTGCCTTACAATAGGGGTTAAGCTTTGTTTATTTTAAAATATTCTCAAAGTAGAAGGGAAAATGTGGTACTTTCATGCCCTTGTCAGAGCTTGTGCTTTGCCTTCGGTCTTCTCTGGATATGTGTTCAGTTCTTAATTTCTGTCTGACTAAGCTTTCTTTGCACAAGGAAGAGACATAAGGAAAGAAGAGTAATTGGCTCAGTGCAATTGAGGGAAGTGAAAAATGTAAGTTAAAAAGAAATAAATAACTAGATACAGTTAGGGCGGTATAGCAAAAAGTTCCATTTTTCCTCTCCACCTGCTGTCATCATAGCTGTGCTGCAGGCAACTTGACAGCTGTAAGTTTTTAGTTGTTGCTTTTCTGAGGTGTTTCGTTGATTAGTTGCATCTAGCGTTTTCTTCCAAAGTTTTGCCAAAAAGTAGTTGTAGTCAGATCAGGATCTCTTGGAAGATTAGGGTTAGTGATTTTATGTGTCTCTACAACCACAACATGCCCAATATAATCCCACTTAGTGGGTTCTGGAGAGGGTAGAGTGTATGCCGAGATTACCGCTATTTTCAATAGACACTCCGCCAATTTTATGTGTCTCTGAAGTAAAATATTATAGATGCTTCCTTAGTTGTTCATTGCATTCTTCCCTTTGTTCGTGGGACTTCCATGTTCAATGATAATGGCCTTCCGATTGTCTTGTTTGAGTTACATACATCTTTCTTACAAATGTGTTTTATTTTGAGATTTAGTTCAGTCACATAAGAAGATTGTCCGGAACTCTGATCATGGTATAAGAAAGCAGGATTACGTTGCTCGGCTTCTTGGTGCATATGAAAGTGGTTTATGGTAGGTTGTTTTTGAAATTCTTTATCCCGCTGCTGTCACTCTGTACCACACCTTAATACTCTTTCATGTAATTGCTTCAAAATGACATCACTGCAGCCCCAATCTTCAAAGTATGATTCTAGGAAAAACTGGAAGCTGTATCAGGATATCTGCATTGGCTGAATCTGTCTTTTGGCGTGCTGAGGTGATTTTGGAGAAATCTCTATTATGTCGTCTAGCCTCTATATAATAAACATTGTTTGGCATATACCCTTCTAACTTTTTCTTCCTTCAGAGATTATTTTTTCTGAATGGAGAGCAGGACCTGTCAGCATTCTTACTTGTTGACTTGGGCATTGTAAAATATCCTGCTTATAACTGCATATTCACAGACCAGATTTTTCCAGACAGAAGTGACCTATTGTCTTATGAGGAGGTATGCTAACTCTTGTGAAAAGATACTTTCTGCCCTTATTAGCTGCTGTCAAAAGAACAAAAACTTTTTCCTTTATTTAGTTTGAATTTAATGCCCTTAGGCCATTGAGGTTGCACAAGTTATGGATGAGTCTCTTGACGAGAACAACAATGAGTTGGTATCAAGATGCATTGAGATTTCTGCCTCTCACGTATCTAGCTTCGTGGAGGAAGATAGATCATCACATTTTGGGTCGATGACTGCATTTTTATCTTGCTTTTCAGCCAGTTGGGTATATTCTAAGGTGATCCTGTTGGGTGTTTCTTTCCTGGAGCATGAACGTAGGTGAGGAGGTCCAACGTGCTTGATTAGAAGTTAATTCTCTAATGAATCTTACCTTTTGTGAACTTGCAACTGAGTTCGTTCTTTCAAACACTATATCAATATTATTATTTTTTTGAAATAAAACACTATGTCAATATTATCACAGATTATTCTGGAAATCAGCTTCATCCCCTAGAAAACTAAAGTTGCAATTTAGATCTTCCATGATCCACGAGGAAGAAGAATTTTACAGTATAGTAGCTAATTTTACCTAATGAGAATGAAATGATTCTTTGAATAATAAAAAATCTTCTAGAGGAATGAGATGATTAGAGAACTAGTATTTTGCTTGTTCAGATGCATAAAACAAAAAAGGAGGGGGGGAGTTCTATGGTGCCCCTCTTCTTGGGGTTGTCTTTTTTTTATTGCAGTAAAAGTAGGGGGTAATGGTGCGTGTTACGACTGAAAGAAGAATAGAAAATTTGCATAGGGTAAGCTCTTGTAAATAGGTTTATGGTTTATGTTCAGTTCCATAAGCTGGTTAATTTCTGATATGTTGTGTTTCCATAATTGGGGAAAACAGTGAGTTGTATTTGGACAGTAAATTTTCATAGAGGTTTGTCTTTCACTAAGTTGTCAGGAGTTCTCTACTTCATGAAATCATATTTGCCTTAAAAGTTCAATAGTTAGGTTTTTGTAAGTCAGTCTCATTCTCCTAAGATCAGGTTATCTTTTCTGGAGCCTTCAAGTACTCATTTTGTCATCTTACTCACTAGAGTTATGGAGCACATACTCATTTATTTTATTTTCTATTAGGAGAAAGTCCAAATATACTCCTAAGCATTAGAAATGATTTATCCTTAAGTATCTCATTAATACGTGGCAAAGGTAGGTGTGAAGTTTGGGTACATCTTACCATCTCCAAACCCCACTTGTGGGACTACACTAAGTATGTTGCTTATCTCATTTAATCTTCTTTTAGTCATTGGAGTGAATCTATGAATCACACTTCTAGAAGGTTACACTTCTTATTGTCTTCATCATGACATGAGTTGGGTATTCTGAGGACAGCTGTTTGACATTCTTCAACCATTTTTTTCCTTCTATCGTTTGACATTACAGAGTTTAGTCACTGGTATGTGTTGTATGTCAATCAACAAAAGAGGGAAAAGAAAAATGGTAGAGGTAAATCATAGATCTTTATATTGGTATTTTTGAACGTAGATATCATTTAATTGGCCCTTTCTGGGCGATAGAGGCCATCTAATTGTCTTTAAAGTTAGAGAATACATTTGTCCTTTATTGATTGTGTAAGGATTACCAAAGGGGTTAGTAATATCTTGGGCCATTATGCCCATTGCTTAAGGGTTTGGGTTAGTTCAAATTCTTTCTCATGGTATCAGAGCAAGCTTTGGTGAATCCTACTTTCTCAATGCTTTCTCTCTTCATATTCTGATGTTTGGGCTTCTCTTTCAACTCAGCCATAAAGTTGTCTGGGCTTCTCTCTTTTATTTAGCAGCTCCTTGAGCCACAAACTTTGCTCCAAGTCCACTTTAGCCTGCTCACCGTCCAGGCAGTCTTTTCAGCCAGTTGAACATCTTTTCTACGTCAGGTCAGCTCTTCAATCTTCTCAAAAGGAAAACCCAAAAAAAAACAATTCAGTGTTCATTCACGTGTAAACCCAAGAACGGGGTTACATGTGTGGGAGGGTGTTAGAGAATACACTTGTCCCTTATTGATTGTGTAGGGTTGCCAAAGAGGTTACAATGTCCGAGGCAGCTCCATCATTGCCTTATGGTCTTAGGTTGGATTCTCAGATTCTTTCAGAATATTTTACATCAATTCTTTCTAACAAGTGATAGTCCACCTTTGTGCATGTTTTCTCATTTGATCTGAGTGTTTTTTCTATAAATTGATTGCGGGGCTAGTAAAAGGACTGATTGATGATCTGATGAGGGCCAGTATGGTGAATTGAATTGAGTGAATTGCCTGGGAGGTTGTCTTTATAAGTGGACTTATTTCAGATGGTTTATGAGCCTCTGTGAATATTGTTAAACAGTGCGCAAGTTCATGCTATGACAAAAAATAAACGGGAATAGAGTCAGGTGGATCATGGATGTATGTACACTCTTCATTGGACATTTTCTTGTAATGGTGGTGATACTGTTTTAAGTGAAGTTTCTTGTGTATTAAGCATTTTTAGTGAGGATACTTTTTCAGGTATAAAGATGCAATCAATTTGCTTAAGCTGCTGTTAGTTAAATTTAAATCTGATCGAAGAAGGGGATATTGGACTCTGAGGCTCTCAATTGATTTGGAGCATGTTGGTTGCCTTGATGAGAGTCTTGAAGTAGCTGAAAAGGGGTTGCTAGATTCTTGGGTTCGCGCTGGCTGTATAGTGGCTCTACAGAGGCGGGTTCTGCGGTTGGGTAAGCCCCCTAGACGTTGGAAAACTCCCAGTTTTTCGAATTCCATCAATAGGAAGATAGTTGAGGTATTTCATTCCATCTCTGATTTGACCATGTTGCTCTTCGCCCATTTTCTTAAGATATGAATATCATACTACAGTTACAGATTCATCCTCCATAATTATTTAGGTTCAGGTTCAGGGCAGACCAGTGAACTGCAAAACAGGGGTGAAGAATGTCTTTTATGGCGAGGATGGAGAACGTTGTGGAGTAGAAGAGCTTGCTCTTGAGTATTATGCTGGAGAAGGAGGATGCTGGCAGGGTGTTCACACTGAGAGTGGGATTTGGTTGACTATTTTCGGGCTTCTAATGTGGGACATTGTATTTGCTGATGTACCAAATGTATTCCGTACCAAATTTCAGGTATTTTCTGCTTGATGTTTTCCATAGACTCCGGTATAGGTGGCCTTGCTATTGTCAGGACTTCCATGCTAAATGGTTGTGCTGATAAGTGATAACTCTGTTGATAATTCAGTTACACAACATGAAGCTATTGTCTTAGCAGATAAACACTAGCTTTGTTTAATGATTGAAGAAACAATATGCTTAACTTCACAATTAATGAGCAATGTGAAAGTTGATGATTATGATTCTCATGGTCTGCCCATTTATACTAGGTTAATTATAAGTTCTGCTCAACAGTCATAATAGCATTTGAAAATAGGATCCAATGTGTTCTCGGAAGACACTAATTTTCCTTGTTCCTCATATCCCCTTTATTGGCTGATGATGGTTGTTTACTTTTGTTTTCTTTAATAAACAATTATTTTAGGGGGTATTGCTAGACTAGAAAGCAACAAAAGCAAGGTAGTATGATATCTTGGATCTACAATCACTGTTCAAACTACTTCAGAAAGATCTACAACCATTTACTCGTTTTTCTGTTTGACATTCATGGTGTGCTATTCAGTTTTTTGATCTGCAAGAATTTTTGAGAAATGAAGTCTTTTCTTTTTGCAGACTGCACCTTTGGATCTTGAAACTGATAGCTTTTATGAAGTCAGAAGGGGTCTTGTAGAAGGTCTTCTAGATAAGATTGAGCATGGCATGGCGGAAGAGTTACTTATCATGTCATGGGAATCACATGTGGGAACAGTCTGTAGAGGAGTTAAGTGGGACAAGCATTCTCTGTCTGAGCTCCGAGCAGCAGTTACATGCATCGGAGGTCCTTGTCTTGCATCAATCTGTCGGAATTTGGCTCAAGATTACAGGAGCTGGTCTAGTGGAATGCCCGACTTATTGCTGTGGCGCTTCCATGATAACTACAGAGGTGAAGCAAAACTCGTTGAAGTGAAAGGCCCGAGAGACAGACTTTCTGAACAACAACGTGCATGGTTACTCTTTTTAATGGACTGTGGCTTTAATGTTGAGGTATGCAAAGTGAGTCATTCCCCAATATAAATATAGGTAGGGGTGGAATTTGCATGGCAAGCCATCCAATAAGAAGATATGGGTTGGTTAAAGTTTATAAACAATTTATGACACTCTTTAAGTAGAGATGATAATTTATAAAGCATCGTGAATATTGTCCATAATTTGACAGTCTTCATCTTTCTACACTCATGTCAAGAAAACCATTAGCATAATACCAATCAAACTAACATAAAAGCTGACGTCTACAGAATGATGTTGGCTTGTACAGTATATTCATTTTATGAGACAAAACAGGTTTAATATATCTATATAAAACATAAAGTCTAGCTGTATCCATGTAAAAAACACTTTCATGTTTTAAAATATTTAATTACGCAAGCAAGGAGAATTTTTCATTTTATGTTTTTCCTTAAACAAATGTAGTATATATATATATTCTATTTGGATATGATTCTTTGAGCATCATTTTGGTTAAGTCATCCAAGAAATATTTTAAAATAGGAAAAATGAAACCTAAGAAAATTATCATGGAGAATAAGATGATATAAAATCAGATTCTTCTGCAACCATTAGTATATTAAAATTCTTTTTTTCACACTGCTTAAACGAGGAAACTAATGCTACAACATAACTATTTACAATTTTAATAGAAAAAAACTTATGTCATTAACAAAGTATAATATCTATATGTGAGAATGCATACACATTGATTTTACGTAAAATATCATCGATATATAGAAGAAATAAACATCGTGAGTACCTTTATCCTGTAGGTAACAGACTATTTTTAATAAATAAAGAATAATATTTGGTTAATTGAATTTAGTTGTGATAATGGTATAGCCCATAAGATGATGAAATTTTACTTTAGTTAACTTTGGTTAATCCCAATTCCTAGTAGGGAATATAATATAAGGTCATGTTAGGCTGTATATGTCACAGAATCAGCTTTTGCAATTCCAATTGGAAAATTTTTCTTCATCCACTACAATCCAATAGATGCACAAATTAAAGGTAAAAAAAATATCCGCACCTAGCATTTATTCAAATCGATAAATTCATAAATATATATCTTCATTAAATCAATATTCATACCTAGTTTCATTTAAATCTATAAATGCACAAATATAGATAATTTATATTTTCACTAATTCATGATTTAATACAGACACTCTATATGCGCAAGTATTAATCAAAATTAAATACTACATATCCACGAGCGAAACTAACTTGGGATAATAGGGGTTCATTAACCGAATCCTCTTTGCCTGAAACTCACACTTTATATCAAAGCAAAATTATAAATGTCGAATTTTGTGAAACCCATGAGCTGCCCACCCACAAGAATCTTCCCACATTTTTGGGAGAATCATCTTATGTCATAGAATCCACTTTGAGAGGATCAAATCAACATGTTTCTTGATTCAATTTTAATTTATTTACTTGTAATACTTCACATAATAACATATATCTCTTCGTTACATATATCTCTATGTTACATTAAATATATTACGAATAAAGAATATATTTGTTCATCGATGAGTGAAAATTCATCAAAGTCAGCTAGAGAAAAGGGATATATAACATACATATATTAGCTAGATTCTCTCTTAGCAACATGCATGCATTTTGATTAATTTAAAAAAACAGTGAGAGAAATTAAAGTAGATTCTCACAAATAGGAGTTAAAATGAGTTAGCTTCTACAACTTAACTCTAAATTAAAAGCTATAAATATGAGTTGAACTTTGCATGCATATCAATACTCACCATTCTAAGAAGATATACACAATGTGTAACAAGAGTTGCAAGTCCAATGGAAAACAATTATGCCTTGATTCAACTTGTTGTTTGCCTCATCAAGTGACAAGTGAAAATAGCTCCAATAATATTGGAGAAAACTCTAAGGATTTGGAGAGTTTGGCTTATCATCAACATGTGAAATCCAACACCACTTTTCTTCATGCTGTTATCAATATGATTGGAATGCTTATAGGTCAGTTGTTTCCTCTCACCTTTTATAATACCTCAAATAGACCATCGTCTAACATTTTCTCATAAGATTTTTAGTTTACTCAAAACACAGTCTGAAAAAGATTCATAAATCAGCAGAAAAATAAAAAAAGGTATTTGGCTATTGCTATAACTTCACTAACAAAATTGTTTTTTTTTTCTTCTTATATATATAGGTCTTGGACAACTATCAACTCCATATGCTTTAGAAAATGGAGGGTGGATGTCTTCAATAATTCTTATAGGACTTGGAATAATATGTGCTTATACTTCCCATCTACTTGGAAAATGTCTACAAAAGAATCCCAAATCAAAAGACTATAAAGATATTGGACACCAAGCATTTGGAACAAAAGGGAGAATCATAGTCACATCTTTTATATACTTAGAAATTTTCATGGCCCTTATTTCTTACACAATTTCTCTACATGACAACTTGTCCATTGTGTTCATAAACACAAATTTTAAATTAAAAGGGATTTTATTTCACTTATCTACTTCACAAATATTAACAACAATTGCTATTCTTATAGCTATTCCTAGCCTTTGGTTAAGAAATTTTTCTTCTATTTCTTTTCTTTCAAGTGGGGGAATTTTTATGTCACTTTTAATATTTGTTACTGTGGCATGTACTGCTATTTTTGGTGGTATAAAAGCTAATCATCAAATACCATTTCTTCATTTACAAAATATTCCTTCAATATCTGGACTTTATATTTTCAGCTATGCTGGACATATTGTTTTTCCTAATATCTACACAGCAATGAAAGACCCTTCAAAATTCACCAAGGTATGTAGTATTTATTTTTTTGAACTAATAATTAGTTGGCTTTCTTTTTCATGCATCATAGTCTTCCCATATGTCATGTTGCTGGTGGGAGGTGACATGTGTTCTGTGGAATTAGTCGAGGTGTGCGAAAGCTGGCCTGGACACCACCATCATAAAAAAAATAATGACTAATTAACCATCCATCATTTTCTCTTTTGTGTGGCATCACAATTACTTAAAAGAAAAGTTATATAACATGCTAGAATAGAATATATATATATATGTACTGCCTAATTCTGTTGTACTAATTAATTTTATTTTTATTGTGTTTGAAGGTATCAATAGTGAGCTTTTCATTAGTGACAACGCTATATATATCCTTAGGTTTTATGGGAGCAAAACTCTTTGGTCCACAAGTGAGTTCACAAATAACTCTAAGTATGCCCCATGACCAAATCATCACAAAATTTGCATTATGGGCAACAATACTCACACCAATGACAAAATATGCACTGGAATTTGCACCAATTGCTATTGAGTTAGAAGAAAATTTGCCATCTTCAATGAAATCTAAAGTCAAGATGATGATAAGAGGAATTGTTGGATCAATTTTGTTACTAGTAATCTTGATTTTGGCCCTTAGTGTGCCATATTTTGAACATGTTCTTAGTCTCACTGGCTCATTAGTTGGTGTTGGGATATGTGTCATTTTCCCTTGTGCTTTTTACACTAAGATTTTTTGGGGAGAAATTTCGAGGATGAGTTTGATTCTTAACGTTGTTCTCATCGTTATTGGTGGGCTTTTAGGAGTTGTTGGAACTATTTCTTCTTCTAAGTTGTTGGCGAAAAGTCTGAAGAGGGCTCATGACTCGACTTAGAAAAATTGTGAAATACGCTCTTGCTCATGAATATATTGTTATAGCTAATCGTCAGACTATGTTATCTTCAAGAAATGATTGTATTATAATATCAAGTTGAGGAATCAAAGGAATGTTACTTTGATAAAAGAGTGTAATGAATAAATGAATAAGGTATATATTAAGAATCTTATTAATATAACAACTTTCTACTATGTTTCTCGATTGGACTTAAGTTGACATAATATCTATTTTAATTTGGCCTTAACTGACAATTGAACACTCTAATTTTGAGGATGAACATTTAGACATGACCTCAACGCATCTTCACTGTGTCTGTTGAACAATCCTACTTATAAATGATCATTTAAATACCTTCAAAATTCATGTCTCACGTCATCGAGTGTCCACTAAACCCCGTCCTCAAAGTTTGACATTTAAGTTATATGCATTAGCCATGTGATTTCTTTCTTGGTCATACAAATGCAATTTAGCTGAGTATTTTATTTTTAAAAACAAAGAATTTTGTGCATACGTACACGTCAAACCGTGTTGTATTATGTGATTCATATGACTTAGTCGCTGGCTGACTTTAACATTTTATTATTTTTCTAAAAAGAAATGATTAATGTGTCCTCATTAAGAAATACAGAGAAATTTATATAATAGCTGTCCCTCAAAATAACAGTCAGAAAATGCATATTTTTATATATTAATATGTGATAAACATAAAATATACATATTTTATATAAAAAATATATATATTTAGCTAGTGAATATAATTATTTTAGACGACGACCAAATGTGTAACTTGCCATTATAAGAAGCCATCTTGTCTATACACAAACCTCAACATTATTTTCTGGTTCTTTGGCCTTAATTTAGCCTCTGCACCTCTTTGGATTTATCTAAGGTACTCTCACTTTTCTTTTTGACATTGTACATGTTATAACTTGTAACACATATAGTAATTATACTTAGTTCAATGGAATTGCTTGATCTTAAATTTATGCAACAAATATCGTTAGTTAGTCTACTTGGATCTTGAGTATTTACTTGTAAGAACAAATGTTTTGGTTTTGTAATGGATAGTTGCAATTGGTCAAATATTTCTTACATTGAACTATTCCTACAGGGAGTATGGCTAGCTATTAGTTCAGTGGTAGAGCGGACCCTTGATAATTATTGGAATGTGAGGTATTTCATTGTTCTTTTATTTAGGTACAAAAAAATTATATAAAGGATGCAGATATTTGTCAAATCACTCACAGGCCAGACCATGACACTAGATGTGGAAACCTTTGACACCATTGATAGTGTGAAAGACAAAATCTATGAAAAAACAGGGATAAAAGCAGAACATCAGAGGCTAATATTTGGTGGCAAGCAACTGGAAAATGGTACTGTGAAGGATTATGACATAAAAAAAGAGTCCACTCTTCATCTTGTTCTTCGCTTGCTTGGTGCAGCTACATCTTGAATTTTTTTACACAAGACACTATGATTTTTGTACTTTTTATTCAAGCTTTTAAGTTGACTCAGAAATAAGCAGATGAATAAATTACTTGTGTAAGGTAAACATGGCTGAATTTGAATGAAAAATTGCTTCATCATTGTGTTTACTACTACTTGTCTTCAAATAGTGGTGTTAAACAAGTGATATGCTTAAGGAGATGTAAGGGATAATTTAGACAAATACAAATGCTAGTATATAGTATTTTTCTCAAGGGGTGTGCAAAAATTTTAAAAAGACAGATAATACGAACAAAACGAAACCTTTTTGAAGCAAGATTGTTTATCTTTTACAACATTCCCAGAATCTGAGGAATAGAGTGCTTTAACATACTATGGGGGAGTCATCCCCATAAAATTACTCTTTTAGAAAGCAAAACTACCTAAGCTAGAAGTTAGAACTTAAGGGGAAATCATCTAACAAAAATATTCGTATATTCTCACTCATCCACGAGTTTTACTACTACGAATGTGGTTCATGTTATCGAATAGAAGCTTCATCAAAAGGTACATCTCGGCTAGGGGACCATCAGCCATCACCACCATATGAGTGCTTAGTATGTGGTCTATGATGTTCTTCCTGATATTTAAGTGTCACCAAATGGATCATCTGTTCTTGGAGACCATCTGTCGTCTCGTGCATTGTGTGATTGACGACGTTCTTCTCTGTACGTTGAAGTTTCATCAGATGAATGATCAAGACTGGGAGATTTCATGTCATGCCTGTCTCTGCTACTCTTTTGGCGCTTGCGAGAATGTCTGTTTCTGTCCATTGAACTCCTATCCGATGAATGATCATGGTTGGGGGACCTTCGATCACCTCGTTTCCTTCCATGAGTTCTCTGTCTATGAGAGAAATCTTCCTTGTCCATGGACCTCTCCTGTCTTCCAGATGAGCGCTCTCGACTTATTGACCTGTCCTGTCTATGAGAATGGTTGCTTCTTTTAACATGCTTGTGAGAAGAGTCTCTAGCATCCTCCAAGCTTCTTGCTCGCCTGGGTGGTGATGGAGCCTACACAGGATTTATTCAAGTCATCAGAATCACTAAACGGATAAATTCAATTTACGTCCTGTATACCATAATTATCCAGACTCAACTTTCTCATTTTGACTTTACCAGTACTTTCTCCAGAGGATTAAGAGTCACTTTTGTATCAAATAATTTCAGTCAGAGAACTTGACAGCCATGGATAATGGTAAGAGCAAAACGGTTTTCAAGAGATCACCTATCTCTTGAACAATACGGTTTTCAAGAGATCACCTATGTTTTCCCCAAAAGGCCAAAACCAAATGTGCAAGAACTGGATTACCTGAAATCGTGACATGTATCTTCCCTCAGGAGGTGGTGGTATACCAAGCCTCTTTAAATCATCCCACGGAATTGGCCGTCTGTTTCCAGAAGAATCCTGAAGTTAGCGAAAAATGCATATACAAAATAGTAGCATGGAAAATAGTGCAATAGGAGAATGTCTTCAAGACAATGCCCTGTAGCAAGCTAAGGCATTAAGCACTGTTCAGACCTATGGAATGTTCCATCTTTTTATTTATTTTTTCCTCAACAAAACTGTGTTCCCTTCTGTTGAGGCACAACATAATCTTCAGAGTCGGAATACCAGTACTCAACCACATATCAATAAAAAAACAAAAAACAATAAAATAGAATGACAGGAAACAAATTGAGAGACATTGGGATTAATATCTAGGTCTGGTTACTTCATACAAGCAAATAGAAAAGAGTAAGCTGGAATATTTTAGTAACATTGACAAGATTTTATTTGAAAAATAAACAAGAGAGTCATCTTTCAAAATCAACTGTGGGCAATTATACTACAAGAGCAATCATGGTTCTATCAATGAATCTGCAAAGTGCAGAAAGACAACCTCAAGTTAAGTAATGAAACAAACAATCTCATAGCCATAGCAGTCTTTTGACAGGATGAGGGGTTCCTGGTGAGGAGTAAGAGTTTACTAGTGATGGGCAAAACGAGGAAAACAGAAAAAAATGAAGGGCCTATGCCCAACTTCATTCCTCCTATTTTTACATGAGGGGCAACAGTTAAATTTTTTGCAAGCTTACCTGTTGAGATTGTAATCCTCTTCCCATTCTCCTTTCCCCACACCCCTCCAAAAAATGGAAGAGAAAGGCCAGCTATGTTAGTTGATCTGGTATTAGAAGAGAGCATTAATCCAGCTTTACATACAAAAAGCTACCTGTGGGGGATAAATTTATCCTGCCTAATCTAATCCAGTATCCAGCAACAGCAAATCATAAGAATCAGTAGCCAGATAGCGGATTTTATTAGGATAGAAGAAATTTATCCTACATTTGGTAACATTTAAATATCGAACTGGATTATTTGCCAGATTACACTACCTGAGAAGGGGTATAATTTATTTGGGATTACAATCTCACCGGGTAAGCTCCCCAAAAAGTCCTTTGTTCATCCTCAAGTATAATGGAGGTAAGAGCAAAAGCCAACTCACTCTCTTCCATCTTTTGTTATATTTTTCCTTTAGAATAGATTCATTACTCTCTTCTGTCTTTCTTCACCTGCTCCCCCTTTTATACTTCCTCTTCTTTAGGACAGGTCACCGGCAAACTGTCACTGAAGCAGGATAAAGTCATAAATCTATTCAAGCCTTCCTCATTTCTACCCAGGTTTGGAGGGATAAGATTCCTGAGATATCCGATTTTGTTTTTAAATATGTAGGATATCCCATTTATACCCATCCCCGAGTCCATTATCCAAGGCCCACGGAAGAAAGACATGCAATTATGCTCAACAAAGCCAACCAAAGGTGTAAATGACCTTTACTGACTGTCCACTCAATCACTTGGAGCAATGTTATAAGCTTAACGCCTTAACCAGTAAGCCCAAACTAGCAAAGAGTAAAGTCCAAGTCTTTATTATAGACTAACTAAACTTCCTCAAAGACCTTATAAAAGCTTTTTCACACAATCTTCCAACTTCATGATTAGGTATGACATTCTTTTCGACAGCCCAAAAGGCATGTTAGTCTATGTGAAACAAGATTAAAGGTTTTTATCTTACCAAATTTTTTGAAGGACTTGGGTAAGACATGTGGGAAAGGATTCTGACGGAAATCATATCCTTGACCTATTAACTGTATAATGCTTGTAAAAGTTATTTTATTTTCTTTAGCAACTGAGAAATCCCAGAGGGCAAGTGATGCACTGCTCAAACTCAGTGGATAATGGGCATGTCCCTCTACCATTCTCCACATAATGCTTATTAAACTAAATTAATACCCTTTAACTTCATAAACATGCTTAGCTTTCACAAGTAAAAAGAATCTAATGGATGAAAATGCAAGGACGACTTTAGAGCGCGTAAGAATATGAGACAATTCTCCAGTTCTCTTTTATCTTAACCTGAAGTAAGAATACTTACAGTGGAGCACGAAATGGTCTTTCACGACCTCCAAAACGAAGTTGCCCAGATTCCTTCTTTCCGCCAAGACCACCTCCTGTCAAATAGAATAATCTTGATAATAGGTTTAATAGCAAATTAAAACTTCAAGAAGACGGATATCAGACTAAAGAAACTAACCTAATCTTCTTGGAATCCAGCCTGACATTAACCTTTGCCTGTTGTAGTCCACTATTATTTCAGAATCATCAATAACCTTATGATGAGCATCCTGCAGTATGTGAATAACAAAATGAACAAGAGAGGCAATGAGTTTGGTAAATGAGAAATTGAACATAGATCAATTTAATTATTTGGGTATTTCAAGGACAATGACTCGTCTTCCTTATATAAACAGTTGGTATTTAAACAACTTTAAATCAACGTATCCACACAAATTAGTTAGACATAACAAATCACAGTCTTCAATAACCAGTTCCCAATCCTAGCAACCTCCTTCTCGTGATTAGGAAGGACTCTAGCTCCAACAAACCACATTAGATACAGTAGCCAAGTACATTTACATCCCTTTGGGTATTTCAGCAATTCAGAAGGGAGCAAAGAGCTGTTTAGTCTTAAAAATCTTGTACAGGTCACACTAAAGAAGGGTTAGGCGTAAGTATTTAATGCTGCTATTTCACATAACTAAGCTAACAGCTAGTACTGCAAGTCTTCTTGATCCTTCATTTTGATACTTAAAATTTCTCTATAGGTTTCTCTAGTACAATTACTCTACTTATTTTCCCAAGTATCCCCTGTATAGTCCATTAAAACAATGTACAAGCATCACACTATCTCCTGGTTGTGATATGCAGAAAAGATTGGCCAGCACCTAAAAAGATTCACAAAATGAGGAAATAAGTGTCACTATTAGTGAGATCATATTACCGTATATGCTCGTCGCATGTCTCTATCTGTTTCAAATTCAACAAATGCATAACCACGTGAGGCACCCGTTACTGCAAAAGTGAAGAGAATATGAGAGAATTTTACCTCCAAGTTGCTTCCATATCATATGCACTTCAATTCTTCAGAAAGTAAAATCTTTTCTTTTTGCAATAAGTGTCTATACCAGCATATTGTCAATGATTTCCAATATACACTAAACCTCACAACACAAAATCTGAAACACCACATAAACAAGTAATTTTGGAAGAAACAGTCATTACCAATGTGTCTAACAATTCTTAAGTTCTTCACCCTTCCATACTTGTTCATTTCCTGCAAATAAACACAACCCGAAATATATAATCAAATCAACAACACCAATTAGACAATAAGCAAACAACAAGAACAGCACAAGAGTAACAAAGAAAGGCAAAAAAAAAAAAGATACAACCTTTAAACCCAAACTAATACGAAAAAAAACCCAGATAAGTTAACAGCTTCTCAAGTTCAAAAAAAAAGAAAAACACAGAAAAGGTTACCTTTAGAAGAGTTTGTTCAGTGGTAAACTGAGACAAATGACCAACAAAGAGAGTAGAATAAGGATCACCAATAGCCTTTGGGTCACCAAAAGGGTCATCTGAAAAATGGGAAAAGAGGTGAAATTGGGAAGAATTAGGGGTGAAAAAAGAAGGGTTAAAGCTATGAAATCACTAACACAAGCCGGCATTAGAGCAAAGAAGAGCTCTGTAAATGGCGTTATCATGGGGAAGGATGTCAGTGCCATCGATACTTCCAGCTTGAATTGGATGGTATGATTCTGCATAAAATACTGAATTCAGATTGGCAGTAGACCTCCTTTCCTTCTGCTCTTCTCCAACCATTTTCAAGAAACTTCCGCAACCAAATTGACACACAATTGTACTTTTGGGGGATATTTGGAAATTTCAAATAGTTGGTAGTCCACATTGAATTTATCCAATTTTGTCCTCCTCTTTTCCATAATCTCAACTCAAGTTTATTTTTTATTTTTTTATTTTTTTTATATTATAAATAAGTCTTTCTTTTTTTATGTGGTGCATAAAAGATTATGATATATGTAGACAACATAAGGTTATTAAAAAACATAATACATAAATGTGTCATTTGATTTGTCTTATATCATCTAAATTTAGGTGTTCATAAGTAAATATTTAAACTTATTTAAACTTGAACAAATAGGCATATGTGTCCTACGTGATATAATACACGTAAGACGTGAATTGTCATGTATGACGTATGTGTCTTATCTACTTCTACACTCCTAAAATTGAAGAACGTAAATGTCAATTAATCGAAACCAAATTAAATAGTTATATATTATGTATTATGCAAAAAGAGGCTTGAACTCAATAACTAATTTAGAGTTTATTTGAGTTATAAGATGTGATCGAAATATTTAAGGGGAAATTGTGCATTATAGCAAATTATTAATTCAAAATAAATGTTGTAGCTATAGTTTTATTTAATTCCAATTCGTAGCAAACACATTGTCATTCTCGCCTCTCTCCCCTGAATCTCGCTCGCTACTCTCAATTCTCTCTCTCGCCTCTCTCACTTTTATACAAATGCAAATGTATAAATTGTGTTTGTGTTTGTATAAAGCTAGAGGACTATATATACAAATGCAAATACATATCTCTCCATCCTATACACTTATAATTATAGTAATACAGATCTACCCCTACCTAGTTCTCTATTGCCTTTCTCTCTCTCGCTTTATATAAACACAAATAATACAAATACGATGTACAATTTGTGTTTGTATAAAGCGAGAGAGATTAGATCTACAAATACAAATATTTTAACTCGATTCAATTATATACAGATTCAAATTTTATGCAGATATACAAACACAATCATTGATACATATTGTCACGACCCAAGCCTAGGGCCTAGACGTGACCGGCGAATGGGGAACCCGAAGGAACCCCAAACAAGCCTCATAGCGTATCATTACACATCCTTGGTCGCGGAAGCAATTAAAATGACCATAAGCAATAAGTATAATCAAAGGGGGAAATCGGGACTAAGGGAGCAAAAGAAAAAAAGAAGAACTGATATATAAATACCATAGATGAGTCAAGCTCAAGCATAATACACAACTTGTCCAACACCACATCTAAACATGAGTACTTAGTGGGGGCCAAGACAAACTACCGGGCTCACCCTCATAGTCAAAACATAACTAAAAAGAAAAAAAAAAGTCGTATACATAGCAAAAGATCATGAGCAACGTCCCCGGAATGGAGGACTCACCAATAACCTTGATAGAAAATCGTATTAGCCACGCGGAGGAGGATGGTCAAGCGGTGCTCCGGTCCCTACATGGTGACATCATGTAGGCATAGAGTATGCGTTAGTACGTTTGAATGTACTAAGTATATGGGATGCAATGCAATGCAACAAGGGATGGACATCATAGGCAAAATGCATAATCGTACCCGATAGATAGCATATTAATGAGATGATATGTATAATGATGCTTATATAAAAATCATATTTAGTAGGGCATAGTATATGTGTAGTGAGTGACCATCAATATAGTATTTCCAAGGCCTACCACCCCCTTGGAGAGGCGAAAGAGGTACAAACCCCTCAATGTGGTTACCCGGGCCTACCACCCCCCGAGCTAGGGACCAAGGTACAAACCCCTCGATATGGTTATACGGGCCTACTACCCCCCGTACTAGGCAACCAAGGTACCAACCCCTCGATACGGTTATACGGGCCTACTACCCCCCGTACTAGGCAACCAAGGTACCAACCCCTCGATACGGTTATACGGGCCTACTACCCCCCGTACTAGGCAACCAAGGTACCAACCCCTCGATACGGTTATACGGGCCTACTACCCCCCGTACTAGGCAACCAAGGTACCAACCCCTCGATACGGTTATACGGGCCTACTACCCCCCGTACTAGGCAACCAAGGTACCAACCCCTCGATACGGTTATACGGGCCTACTACCCCCCGTACTAGGCAACCAAGGTACCAACCCCTCGATACGGTTATACGGGCCTACTACCCCCCGTACTAGGCAACCAAGGTACCAACCCCTCGATACGGTTATACGGGCCTACTACCCCCCGTACTAGGCAACCAAGGTACCAACCCCTCGATACGGTTATACGGGCCTACTACCCCCCGTACTAGGCAACCAAGGTACCAACCCCTCGATACGGTTATACGGGCCTACTACCCCCCGTACTAGGCAACCAAGGTACCAACCCCTCGATACGGTTATACGGGCCTACTACCCCCCGTACTAGGCAACCAAGGTACCAACCCCTCGATACGGTTATACGGGCCTACTACCCCCCGTACTAGGCTTGGTCAACTCACAACACGTATATAGAGAAAATCATATACATGTGTCCATTTCATCATCATTTCAATAATTATATAACCATTCGATTCATAAGACGTACATTGGACCTTCCATTTCCTAAGGATTCTATAAATGCTAGGAAATAATATAAGTCATTTGGAAGAATAGTCCAACACTTAGAAAAAATAATGGGGCGGGTGAACAGTAAATCGGCTTACTGGAAATTGCACTTTTCTGCCGGAGAGGTTTTACGAAAATGGGCATAATTTTTTTGTCCGAACTCCGAATGAGGTGAAACGAAGTGCGTTAGGTAGCTAACTCAAAGGGCTTTCCATGGATATACAATTGTCCACCCAAATAATTTGTGTGCTAGGAGATATGACCCTCCAAAGTAGACCCTCGAAAAAGGCTTCACTTGGAAATTTCGGATTTTGATACGGTTGCTCTAAAATTTGGGTTAGACCCATTTCCCACTCAATTTGACCCCCTGAATAAGAATATGAAGTCGAATTTCCAAAATCATGCACGGATTTTGAGATATATGGAAATTACAATTATAGGTGTTTCCGAAGCACATTTTCGGGCATTTTTGGGGTCGTTTCACATATACATAGTAATTACATATATACAATTATCTAACCGATATACATACACAATTACCTCTCTGCCCTCTCTGACTCGCCTCTCTCCTCTCTCTCCTAATCTTGCTCGCCACTCTAGCCTAACACAAAAAACATATACATATACAAACACAATTTTCATAGACACAATCGTCCGATTTATACAAATCGCCGCGATTTTATACAAATCAAATATCTGTGATTTATACAAATCAGATGTTCCATAGCTATAGAGTGCTAATATAATTTTTATGTTTGCTATTCCAAAAATTCACTTATTTTAATTCTTAAGAGAGCTGAAAGGGATAAGTCAAAGCATCAATGATGAACTAGTGATGGACTTGATCTATATCTCTTTGTACCGCGAGATATAGATGTCTTAAATCAATAAAACAAAAAAATAGAAGAATTTGTTTCAATTGTACTTTTATTCAAAGGAAAACTACATAAGTAATCCCAAAATTTAGTTAAACGCCTTATTTTTTCAACTAAGGTTGTATTTTTTATCACTGAGTAATAGTCGTTAGGCCTATTTCATTTGAAATACTCATATAAGGGAAAAAATTGTCATTATTTTGATTTATTTAATCTTTTTCATCTCATTTAGATTTCAAACTCGATACTGAACAGGTAAACAAAAGAAATCCACGTTATTGAGAAAAAAACATCAAAACTTTCAAGATTACACACAATCTTAATGACATTAGGGATCTAACCCCAAAGGCAAAAGTGGTGAAAAAAACATGCAACAAAAAAAAACATATATGTATAAGCATCCATATTATTCATACATAAACTCTCATATCTAATCTATATTATATTACATTATTAATAACTGTATATATATGTGGATGCTTTTTTTCTTTTCCTTGCAACATATAGTCTTTGAAAATCTCTAAGGTTGAGCTTCATTTTCATTATAGGCTTTTGCTTCTGCAGCTGAGTAACAACATTGGTAGCAATTTCCATATCTATGACCACAACAACCATATCGGCACCCACCACCCCACCTGCCTCCCCAGCTGCCTCCACCACCTCCCCACCTGCCTCCCCAGCTGCCTCCACCACCGCCCCAACTGCCACCCCAACCACCACGTCCATCCCAACCGAATCCAAAACCACCACGTCCTCCACCCCAGCCGTAACCATCATCATCATCAGCCACTACAACACCTTCATCTGCAAATATATGAATTAGTTATACGTAGACATAGACCTAGAATTTTGAGTTGTTTATGTAAAATGATATTTTCTAAATGGACACTTATTATTTGAATAATATTTTCTTTCGTACCACGTACGGAATATATGAATTAGACAATATATGTTCAGAAATATATGCAAATGGAATAAGAAGATTTTTATTAATATTATCTAGCACTTCATAAGGTATACTATAGTTTATACACACCAAGTAAAAAGCTTATAGTATAATATCATATCATGCAAATAGAATGAGTCAATTTTTACGAAGATAATTAGCACTTTATAAAAATATATACATATGTGAGTACGTATGATTTGTAATTAGCACATAATAAACGTCCAACGAGGTCATCTAATCAAGTCAAAATTATCATTACTTGGAATTTAATTTGTATAAGTATACATGTTTGAGCTATATATTGTATAGTAATTATCTTATCATCAAAGAATCGTCTTTAATACGTGGAATTTGTATCTTGTAAGTAATTAATTATGATAAGTAACCTACCACGACACATAAAATGACTCGATGGTATAAAAATATAAAATATTACCTTTTTTTTCATCTTGAAATGTTTCAATAGCACTTACGTAATAGGATATGATGAGAAGAAGTAAAAGCAAAGGGAGAATACAAGTCTTAATTAGCTTCATTTTTTTTTGGATAAACAAAACTATGTATTGAGAAAGTTGAAACTGTGAGTAACATTTGCTATATTAACCACTTTTTATAGCAATGGAGTAGTAGTAGTAGTAATGTTACTATATGGAGAAAGAACCAAAATTTGCAATAAATGAGTTCAATATTTTCTCTTGCATGTATACATGCCCACATATGCAAATGTTGTTGGCTGTTGAGGATTTTGTATCTTTGCCAAAAAAAAAAAAAATCTTATCAAAACAAAGTTTTACTAGCCATTTAAAAAAAAAAAAAGAAGTTTTACTAGCTTTATCTTTTTCAAACTTTTTAATTTGGTCGCAATATGCGTACATACATAGCTACTATTTCGTCTGACTTGATATGGGGTATGTTAATTGATGGTCAAAAGTTAAATTTTCATAAAAAAAAAATTAAGATTTTGTACCCTTTTTAAATTTCTCTTTATAAACTTCAATGTTTTCTTGAAAAAAGATTAAGCATAATCCCTAACAACTAATTCAAAAAATATTATTTCATTATTTTGATATCCAAATTTATAAGAACATCATCAGAAATTGAGTGCTCTTTTGATATGAGAATCTTACGTCAAAACAAAATAAAAAAATGTTCAGTAATGAAAGTCAAACAATGAGGTATGCATAATTAATATCAACTTTGATCGATCAAATTACAAGATATGCTTCAAGGGAATTATACAGGTACAATACTTAAAAAATACCTTTCTAAATTTGACGCGTTTTATTTAGATCTCTATTTTCTGGTCTTAATTATCCTTATATATTAATCACTTTTTTATAATCGTTTCTTCCTCAAATAATAACTGATCCTAATTACATCTTATATTTGACTTTTCTATAATAGTTACCCTCTCAAAATAAGAAAATGGTAATTATTAATATTACTCTCCTATTAATTATTTTATTCTCCAATTTGATTAGTGTTACATGTTTTTTTTTCCTTTGCTTCAATAATCACATTAGTATTTGGTTGTTGGCTTGTTGCTATGACTCTCTTCTTCACTATTTTAATTTTACTATATGCTTTATATGAGCCAAGGGTCTATCCGAAACAACCTTGTCTCTTTATCTTCATGGGATATGAATAAAATTGTGTACGTCCTCTTTAGATCCTATTTATAAAATTACACTAAATATATTCCTTCAAGAGTTAGTATTGTTGGATCAGTGAAAATTTCTGATAAGTTTGAATCTTCTTAAAGAATACAAGAGGTTTTTCAATTAGGTAATTCACCTTACTTAAACACAAATATAATGTCTTTCAGAATAATGGTTCAAGGACAAATCCAAATGCACAATTATTTATTTGTCCAAATTATATTTCAAAAACCAACTACAAAAATTGAGTACAAACGTCACTTTTGCTTTTTTTTCCGGTGCGAATCCTAATTTAATTAGATCTCAATAAGAAAATTAGATAAAAAAAAAACAAAAATATTATTTTATATTACTTGACATAAAGTTTAAGAAATATAAGAAGATTTTCAAAATTGATGGTATAGAATAAATTTTAGATATTTGTGTGGGTATAAATCATTTCATCTAAAGATAATTTAAAAATATATTTTTTTTTAATTATAAAAAATTTAGATGAATATTTTTTTGAGACGGAGTTAAAAAAAAAGTATGTAGGTGTAGTAGATAATTAAGAGGTAAACAAAAGGAATTCACTTTATTCAAAACATAAGAGAAAACATCAAATTTACAACATACATCACATGCAAACTTGAGTTCTCAAAGCCATTATAGGGATCTAACCCTAATTAAGGCAAAACTAGTGAAACAAAACAAAACCCCCCATATATATTTTATATAATAAGCTAATTATTATTATTAGCATCCGTATTATTCCCACATAAACTCTCTCATAATTACTTTATTATTACATTAACGTAACTACGTACATGTGGATGCTTCTTCTTTTCATTTCAACATACTCTTAGTTATAAATTAAAACTTTCCCCCCCCCCCCCCCCCCCCCCCCCCCCCCCCCCCCCCCCCCCCCCCCCCCCCCCCCCCCCCCCCCCCCCCCCCCCCCCCCCCCCCCCCCCCCCCCCCCCCCCCCCCCCCCCCCCCCCCCCCCCCCCCCCCCCCCCCCCCCCCCCCCCCCCCCCCCCCCCCCCCCCCCCCCCCCCCCCCCCCCCCCCCCCCCCCCCCCCCCCCCCCCCCCCCCCCCCCCCCCCCCCCCCCCCCCCCCCCCCCCCCCCCCCCCCCCCCCCCCCCCCCCCCCCCCCCCCCCCCCCCCCCCCCCCCCCCCCCCCCCCCCCCCCCCCCCCCCCCCCCCCCCCCCCCCCCCCCCCCCCCCCCCCCCCCCCCCCCCCCCCCCCCCCCCCCCCCCCCCCCCCCCCCCCCCCCCCCCCCCCCCCCCCCCCCCCCCCCCCCCCCCCCCCCCCCCCCCCCCCCCCCCCCCCCCCCCCCCCCCCCCCCCCCCCCCCCCCCCCCCCCCCCCCCCCCCCCCCCCCCCCCCCCCCCCCCCCCCCCCCCCCCCCCCCCCCCCCCCCCCCCCCCCCCCCCCCCCCCCCCCCCCCCCCCCCCCCCCCCCCCCCCCCCCCCCCCCCCCCCCCCCCCCCCCCCCCCCCCCCCCCCCCCCCCCCCCCAGCCGTAACCATAACCATCCCCATCACCAACTTCTTCTGCAAATATATGACACAGAGTCGAAGTTAGAATTTTGAATTTATGAAAAGACAGTTTATTATGTTCTGAATAAATTATTTATGAAAAGAGTATTTGAGCGTTTTTTTTTTTTTAAATCTAGAGAGCTAGTGAAGAATATTTCATCGAAGAGATATATATTTATTAATTAAAGACTAATAATTAATATTAGCAAACTAGATAGTTAAAAAAATAACTTCTTTACATGAAAATATATTAATTACTTCCTTCATTTTAATTTATAATATGTTTGAATTTCGATAATTAAAAAGTTTGAATTAATTACGAGGGGTGCAACATTTCTGGCAACCACGTTTGCTATAACCGCCGCAGCAGCCATAATGACAATGTTCTCCGCCTCCCCAGCCGCCTCGGCCTCCGTGTCCGCCTCCGTTGTACTGGTTGCTGGCTTCTTTCACTTCATTAGCTGCAACAAATTAGATTAAAGAGTAATTAACTTTTTATTTTTTAATTAGCCTACTAATTTATATGTGAACATGAAATAATAACATTCAAAAGTATTACTATATATTATGCTAATAGAATGAAAATTAAGATTAGCACTTCATAATTAAGGTATACTAAATATATATAGTGAGTATAAGAATTGTTAATGATCACATAATAAATGTCCATCGAGGTATTTTTACCTAGCCATCAATTTAATTAAATATGAGTTTAAGTGATATACATTATTGGCATATATAAAAGATCACTAAAGAATATAGTATATATATATATATATATATATATTAATAAGAGTTCTTAAAAAATATGTGAAATTTGTCATTTGTGTCTTGTAAAATAATCATGATAAGTAATATGTTATAACACATAAAATGACTTGATGGTATATGAGAATATAAAGTTAGTTCTTACCTTTTTTTTCATCTTGAGATGTTTCAGTAGCAGTTACATAATAGGATATGAGAAGAAGTAAAAGCAAAGGGAGAATATAAGTCTTAAGCTTCATTTTTGGGGTTTAAACAAACAGTAATATGTATTGAGAAAGTTGGAATTGTGAGTAACATTTGCTATGTTAGCCTCTTTTTATAGTAAAATAATAGTAGTACGTAGTAAAGGGTATTATAATGGAGTTATGGAGAGAGGACCAAATATTGTAATAAATGTTTTCAATATTTTCTCTTGTATGCCCACATATGAAATGTTGTTGGCTGTTGAGGATTTTATGTGTATCCTTTCTAAAAAATATTTCAAAATCTTATCAAAGCTAATTAAATTTTACCATCTTCATCTTGTTCAATCCTTATCAATTTGGTTGCAATATGTGCATGTATATCAATTTTTATTTATTTATTTTTTGGTTTGGTCTGATGACTTGATTTGGAGCTATCACAACTGGGGTAGTTCAATGAAATTAATTGGTGACATGTAAGGGCGTGATCTAACGATTAATAAAGCAGACTTGGAACGACGTCACAAGTTAAAATGTTAGCTAAAACAAACACATTAAGTGATTTCTATTCATTTATTAAAGCATTGACAAGTCCCTCGTGAAATTAATCGATAGAGGTGTGTTCATGTTGATCCAAACACCACGATTGTGAAAAAATAATACTATAAAGCTAAATTTTAATTTATCAAATTATATTTAAAACTTATATTTTTATTCGTAATTTAGTTTATTAACTTTTAAAGATTTTGTACCTTTTTTTACTCGTCAAACTTCGATGTTTTCTTGAAAAAGATTTAAGTCATAGAACTAACTACTTACAAGGAGTAACAATATATATTGGACCAAGTGCAAAAATTATTTGTTTTCAGAAACCCTATGTAAATAACAATTACAAAGTTTAGTCATCTCACAAAGTTACAATTATTTTTCAACATATAGGGGTAAAGTTGAAATTATGGGTCTAAACTTTAAATAGTTCTTTAAAAAATAAATACTATATTTTAAACAGAGTGAAGACTGAGCAATATTCAATAACTTCAATCCTTATGATTTGCACTAAAGTGACTTAAATAGCCTTCAAGAAATCGATTCGGGTGAAATCCAATTTATATAGATCCAACTTTCATTTCTACAAATAATAATTGGCCCTCAAATTTAAAGATATACTAGCTTGGATCTTCAACTCTCGTATTTTCACAAAAGTAACATTCACCGATCACTTTTTCATAATATAAGTAGTTATTATCACGAAAATTTAAATTTTACATGTTAATTTTAACTAATTACATAAGCTGAAAAAATAAGTCAATATATAAAAAACTCCCACATGAAAAGAAGAAAAAAAAAAGTTCAGTTATAGTTGATCTCATCTCACTATATAAGTCAACTAATGAGGTATGCATATTATCAAATTTTGGTTGACAAAATCAAGGATATGTTTCAAGGGAATTATTATATGCTAAAAATAAAACAGGATAAGGAAAAAAAATGGAAATTGAAGAAAAGATATTTCAGTCCAAAAATAATTTTAATTTATTTATCCGATTTTAACTTAACACAAAATAAAAAAAGTTGAATTTTGTGATCTTAAATTAAAGACTCGAAATATATCAAAATACTCAAGTTAGTTTTGCGGTAGAGTACTTTGGGCCACAGTCCAAAACTGAGACGTGACAGTTACCAGAATTCAACAACGCATACTAGTCAAATTAATTCAAACATATGAAATTCATGTATGTTTAACAAGAAATTGGTTAGGACAAAATGAAATGGTAGAAGATCATTAACCATCAATTTCTATGACAAAATTTGATAAAATCTATCTACAATAACACATGAGAATACATGCTATACTATATAACAGTTAATCTTGACGTAATTGATAAAGTTGTCTCATGTTACTTAGAGCGTCCGAAAGTCGTGAGTATGGGCTGTGAAAACAGTCTCTAACAGAAATGTAGAATAAAGTTGCATACAATATACCCTTGTGGTCTGATCCTTTCCCTAGAGCTTGGTGCACCAAAGTGACGATAATATATGCAAGTCGCAATGTCTAGAAGACAAATTAGACTTGTGTTTTTTTTGGTAAAGGGACGGATCTATTATCCAAGAAGTTATGAACCATGCATCAATATACTATTGGGGATTTTTGTTTATAAAAGGAAAGTGAAATCGTTTTTAAAATATAAGAGAGTTAGCTAGTGAGAAAACCAAAGTAGATTAGCTTTGGAAGAAAAGAAGCATCACCACCAACAAAACATATAAAAGTTAAAATGGTACTTAATAGTAATATTAAGGATGATATTAGCAAAGGATTAAAGATAAGACAAGAAGAAGTTAAAAATTAAGGATGAAACAAACAAGAAAATACTTTATCCCTATTGATCATAACAAATTTAAAACGGATTACTCAATGCTAATTAATATAATTATCTTAACTTTGTAATTCCCTCCTTTCACTAAGCCATCAATTGTGGCAAGTCATTTTCTTAGCCTCAACCTTATAATTCCCTTGCAAATCATTCAATTTTTTTGGGAGACATATGATAAGTCCCCAATAAGTCGATAAATCATACAGGGGGCATAAGTTTTGTGCACTGACAGCGTAAATTACTCGAGTATGGGACATGTTGTGGACATAGGGAAGCCAGTGAATTACACAGGGGGGCTCGAGTTCTCGAGCCTAACATACAGAGTGACAAAAAAGATCAAAGATGAAAATGGGAAATGGTTAAGTCAAGAAGTGGACTTGTTGCACCAGATAACAGGTTATGCACCAAAAGGTTGCATTACTGCAGTTATGGGCCCAAGTGGTGCTGGAAAGTCTACACTTTTAGATGGATTGGCTGGAAGAATTGCTAGTGGAAGCCTTAGGGGTAAAGTGTCAATGGGTGGGCTTGATATGAGCCCAAGTTTGATCAAAGGAAGTTCAGCTTATATAATGCAAGATGATAGACTTTTTCCAATGCTTACTGTTTATGAGACATTCATGTTTGCTGCTGATTTTAGATTAGGATCACTCTCTAGGACCGAAAAACAGGAGAAGGTTGAGAGGCTGATCGAGCAACTTGGATTGTCTGTAAGTCGACTACAACTCATTCCCTGATGTTATACAATCAAACCTCTTTACAACAACTTCGTTTGTGTGCTGCTATAGCAAAATGATGTTATGCAGAACATTTAACATAATATGAAAAATCGATTTCAAAGAAAACTTTGCTGTTATAGTGAAATGTTGTTATAGAAATGTTTAACTTTATATTCGTCATGTTTCTTGAGAACCAAATATAGCTAATCCTAAATCTTAATGTATGTTATTAGATTTATTTAATTTGATCATCATTCTTGAGGACTCTGGAATTTCTTATGTCTAAACCGTTGTATAGTTATGATGGTTTATTTGAATGCAGTCGACTAGGAACACTTACATAGGTGATGAAGGGACTCGAGGAGTATCTGGAGGTGAACGTCGTAGGGTGTCAATTGGAGTGGACATTATACATGGACCTTCATTGTTGTTCTTGGATGAGCCTACTTCAGGTCTTGATTCAACTAGTGCTCATAGTGTAATTGAGAAGGTGCACGATATAGCCCGAGCTGGAAGCACTGTGATTCTAACAATTCATCAGCCTTCACACCGTATTCAATTGCTTATTGATCATCTAATCATCCTGGCTCGCGGACAGCTCATGTACCAAGGAGCACCGAATGATGTGTCTCATCATCTTGTTAGGATGGGACGAAAAGTGCCAAAGAACGAAAGCTCGATAGAACACCTGATTGATGTAATTCAGCAATATGATCAATCTGAGCTTGGAGTAGAAGCAGTAGCTGCATTTGCACTTACTGGTATGAAACCTCCACCAATCAGTGCAGCAGCACACGAGATGTCAGCTTCCACTGTGCTTCCATCACCTGTCCGTCCATCACACCGTGCTAAACATCAGGTCGTGGAGGCACAAGGTCGTGACAAGTCAAGCAAACGTCTTCGTTTGCAAACCCATGCACAAGATGACACAGGATTCGATCACAGCGTTAGGAGTCCCTGGAATACATCTAAGTCCTGGAGTGCCAGCCGTAGTGGTGTCCTACAATCTATAGGCTTTTCACCAGCTAGGCGCAATGATCATAGAAGTCCAAGTGTTATGGGGTAAACACATTCACTTCACTTCTATTAGAGATTAGAATCAAAACTTTTATACACTGATAATCTAAAATGCCACTAATAACATGGAAAATAAGACAGATAACTTACTACAACATGTTGAAATGCTATGATATTGTAAAACAAATTATATTGTCAGTATCTATAAGTTAAATCTAACGAACAATATTTGGGATATTTGTGCAGTTCTTCTCCAGGATGCTATGCCTACTCTACAGAGATCGTTCAAAGTACTCCAACTCCGCATAGTAGTGACTACACTGTTAATGAAAATGACTATTTGACACCCAATGATTTTGCTCATGACATCAATCATTCTTTCCATGATCTTGGGCCAAAGTTTGCGAATTCTTTCTTCTCAGAGACATGGATATTGATGAGACGAAACTTTATAAACATCATGCGTACCCCTGAACTTTTCCTCTCTAGGCTTGTAGTACTATCAGCCATGGGAATTATGATGGCTACTATGTTTCTGCATCCCAAAGAAAACCTTCAAGGGATCACAAATCGCCTCAGTTTCTTCATCTTCACTTGCACCCTCTTTTTCTTTTCGTCTAATGATGCTGTTCCTGCTTTCATTCAAGAACGATTTGTCTTCATCCGCGAGACCTCTCACAATAAGTATAGAGCCTCTTCTTACACAATTGCAGGTCTGATTACTTTTCTTGAACTTATTACTCCATTTTAGTAAACGTTCTAATAAGTCTTGTGTACATAATAATGTTGCAGGTCTAGTTACTTACCTTCCATTCCTAGCTCTTCAGGCTGCAGTTTATGCAGTGATTGTTTGGTTTGCACTATCACTTAGAGGGCCATTCATCTATTTCTTGGTAATTCTGTTCATGTCACTACTCTCCACAAATTCATTCGTTATATTCGTGAGCTCAGTGGTGCCAAACTACATACTAGGATATGCAGCTGTGATTGCTTTCACCGCGCTGTTTTTCTTGTTCTGTGGCTATTTCTTGAACAGCAATGACATGCCAAATTACTGGAAATGGATGAATTATGTTTCAACAATGACTTATCCATATGAAGGACTTTTGATGAATCAGTATCAAACAAATGAATCATTTGGAAAAGACCCTCTTGGAAGAGATGTTACTGGTTTTGGAATCTTGAAATCACTTAATATTTCACTTGATCCAACCAAGAAGTGGGAAAAAGTATATATAATGTTAGGATGGGCTGTTTTTTACAGGATTCTGTTTTATATTGCTCTTAGATTATTTTCAAAGAATCAGAGGAAATGAAATCTGTATGGAGAAATCCTTTGTAGTGAGTGCTTCCCCCTAATAGGGTCGTGGCGCGAATCTGAAAAAGTTGGGTTCCAATGCGAGTGGAAAAACAAAAAAAAAGAATCTGTTATGCTAACATACAAACTCCAATTGTATGATTAATAGTATCAGTGTATCATCTCTTGTCAAAATATTTTACAAAGATTCTTTTTGTTTGATATGTTGTCTATATAGTCATACTGTAAAAATATATATTAGGTAATTAAACAGAATATAAAGAATGAAACTAAAACTTAGAAAGAGTTGGGCGACTCGAACTCATTATTTAGCCCATTTCATCTCAAGTAAACTAATGTGCTTATTTATTAACTTGATCAATTTTAATCCGTTCAAATTCAGGCCAACCCCTCCCATTATATAAAACTCCTACGTATACTAATGTCCTTTAAAATATGGGAACAATTAATCAACTTGAGAAGAGCTTAACTAATTGATTTCCTATAGAACATTTTCCTACAATAAAATGAGCAACTTTCACATATAGCAAACATAAAAATCATATTTGTATGTTATAACTATAGTTTACATAATTGCGATCCATAGCAAATTTTATGTTTACTATGAAGTTTTTGATTTGTATAATTCGCTACAAACATTCAATTTTATACAAATTGTTCAATTTTGTATAAATTCATTTATACATTGTAATTTGTATAATTAGATCTGTATTTGTATAATTATAAGTGTATAAGATGAAAATATATGTAATTGTATTTGTATATACACTTTTTTCTTGCTTTATACAAACACAAACACATATTATACAAATTTATAAAATGACTAATTGTATACCGAATCAGATGACAAAAAAATGGGATGTTTGCTGCAAATTACAATTAAAATAAACTATGACTATAACATTTAATTTAAATTAAGTAATAGTTTGTTATTCATACAATTTTTCCCTAAAATAAAACTTAATCACAACTCTTTGACTATGGAATTAATCATGTTATTTTGTGGTCTAATTGCATTATACTCCACTAATCTCTTTGTTTAATGATCTAAAACTGTTACAGTTTTAATGATGTCATAGTCTATGTCAGATTGCCATAATTAAACACTTATTTGACTATAGAAATGATAAGTAATAATTACAAACATGCAAATCAAGGAGTTACTGACCATAAAACTAAAAACTTTTTCTTACTTTCCATAATATTCGGCATCGACAAACCATCTTTTATTCAAAGACACTAATCAGTTCTTTGACCAAGATTTTTTTTATTTTTTCGGATTAAGGATCGTTTGGTAGAGTATATAAAAACAAATGTATATATACTAATTTTGTACATTATTAATCTATAGTATTAGTCATACAAAAGATTTCAACATATGCATTAGATCGATTAATGACATAACTATCCCTGAAATCTTTGACCATTGAATAAGTTTGTGATATGAGTATAACTAATATAAACATTTGTAATACACATTTTCATATTATTCTTATATACTCTATCGAACGAACCGTTACGACCAAACACATGATAATAATGAGTGTAGTGCATAGCGCAAAGAGAAAGTGTTGGGTTCAAAAGGGTGATGTCAGGTAATGGAGCAAAGAACGTAACCGTCCTTCTCAGAGTCCCTATTTTGGATGCATATCATATCAGTTCAGTCTCACGCCTTTTACACCACCTTGCCTGCCTGGCCCCTTCACACACCATTCATGAGTAGTAGTAGTAGTAGTACTAGTACTGCAAAAAAGAATCAAATTTTCTGATACTACAGATTTCATTTTCAGTCTTCTGCTTCTTTTTTTCTTCAGTCTTGGTGTTTTCAGAAACAGCTCAACTCTGAAAACCCCATCATCAAACAGACCAGCTGCTGCTTCTTCTGAAAAGGTAGTTTTTTTTTTTTTTTGGTTTCTAAGAACTCCATGTTTTAGTTAGTTTTTGTGGTTATAGTTTTTTGGGTTTGTGTTTTTACTGCTGATTCTTTCATTACCTCCTTGCCTACATTGTGATTCTGTTTGTTTGTGTAGCTGGGATTTGTTGTTATCTGATTAGTTTCAATGTTGATTCTTTTTTTGTGTGTGTTTTTCTTGAGTGGAAATGATGAGTGTGTGAGTTTTAAGAAATACCCACAAAGTGAATGGAACAGAATATCACACCATTGATGAGTAGTAGTAGAATATTACGAAAGAATCAAATTTTCTGAACTCCTGGTTTCAGATTACAGATTTCTTTGTCAGTTTCAGAGTTTTTGCTTTTGTGCTCTTTTCTTTGAGTTTTCGGTTTTCAAAAAGAGACCCCATTAATTGTACGGAACAACAGTTGCTGTTTTTTCTGAAAAGTAGCTCTTTTTGAAGTTCTTTTTTATTTCCAAGAACTCCATGTTTTATCTCAGTTTTTGTGCTTTTAATTCTTTTGGAGTGAAAACAAGCAAACAACAATAATTCTTGGAGTGATTTTCTGCTGATGCCTATTTGTTCTTTTAGCTCATTTGTGTAGCTGGGTTCTGTTGTATTTGATCAGTTTCAGTGTTTTTGTTATGCTTTTCATGAGTGAATGATGAGTTTGTGAGTTTTCAAAAACACCCATTGACAGCATCTTCTTCTTCTCCTGAAAGGTGGCTTTTTGATTTCCATGTACTCCATTTTTACTACCTTCTCTGTATTTTTAGCTCATTTTTGTTCATGGGTTGTATCTTTTTTCTTTTCCTTTTTTGATTTTATGCTGCTGCTTTTCAAAAACTTTCTGATTTGCATTGCCATCTTTTATTGGTTCTTAGTTCATTTTTTGTTAAGTGGTTCTTTTTTTGTTGTACTTTCTTTTTTCTCCTTTTCCATTTATGCGGTTTCTTTCCTTTCTTTTTAGCTTGTAGCTAGGTTGAGAGTAATTTTATATATGTTGAAGAAAGTGATGTTTTTAATTAAGTATTTGCTTGAATTTGGAAAGAAAAAAAAAAGACATAAAGAAGTGTTATGGGAGAGTCTCATTTTTAATCATTTTAGTCACACATAGCGTGTAGATTTATAAAGGTTTTCCTTTTTTTTTCTCCTTTTTTGTATGGAACCCATTTTCTGTTCTCCAGTTTTTGCTATTTTTAGCTAAATTTATGCGTGTGAGAACTGTTTTAAGATTTATGACCTTTTAAATTGGGAATATAACGTGCATATCAAATGTTCTTCAGATCTTTCTTGAGCCCAATGCCTAGTTATCTAATACTATAAAGTTTTCTGGAGGGTCTATTTTTACTCCACAGTTTTGCCAAGCATAGATTCCTATTTTCACTGTTGTCTTTTTGTGACTTGTTGATTTAAGAGTAATAGTAACTGATAACCTTATTTTGGCATTTTTGTTGGAGGGTTTGGTTTGACCATGAATAATGTGAGTATTTGAACAAAGTAGTAGTTTTTGTTTTCAAAATTGAAATTGTGTTTGGTCGTGTATACAAATTGGAGTTTTATTTTATTTTAATTTTTGTGAGTAATTTGGAGTGAAAAAAAGTACCATCTTTTCTTGACTCCGGAAAAAAGTTTTTAAAAATCACTGGCCAGAGACACACTTAGCTTTAGTTCTGCTGAAAAATGACAATTTTTTACAGTATAGTAGTTGTTTGTACTTTGTATGAAGCATTAATGGAGCAATTTAATTACTGGCTTTAACTGAAGGTTTAACAGGGAAATATATTACAGAAGATCAAACATTACCATGTTTGTGATGGATAAATATTATGGTTAAACACAATATAATGATGTCTTTAAGCCTGTTTTTTGTACTTTCCAGGCACTGTGAGTACACTGGTCTTGGATATTTACTTCTCATAAATCAATTCTAGACACCATTTCATAATCTCTTAAGAGAATATCTAATAATTTGTTCTATTATATGACACAAATAGATTTGAAATTTATTCTTTTTTTTTTTTTGCTTTATTATAGGAGAGTTTCGTGCGGGTGTCTTTGAGTTTAGCAAGTTTCTTGGGTGATTGAGTTGGTACATTTAACTTGAAGGTGCACACTGCATTTCATGTAAAAATTAATTGAAGAATGTATTTTCTTCCAGCTTCTTCATGAACTTCAGTCTGTCAAATCTGCATATCTGCAAATTGACTTCATATTTTTTTTTTTGCTGATTGTTGTTGATCGAAGAAGCTATTTCCCCCCTATCATGGCTTTACTAAACAAATGAATTAAGGTGTATGTTTGTGTGTAGATTTTTGTTCATCTTGGTATGATGCATATTTGATTTCACTTGATAGCTTTGTTTTTCATCTTATTCATGGAATACCTTGCAGGTCATTGTTTGAAACTACAGTGAACCAGCATAATGACAAACAAAGCTTCAACATGGGAGGCTTGTGTACTAATGATCATTCTTCTCTGCTTTATACAACAACCAGTAGTCACAACTGGCTTTTTGGTCAATGACATGGAGTTACTGAAGGCCCTACGAAATTCTCTTGTCCTGGAAAGGGATGTTATTCCCAGTTGGTTTGATACAAAGGCTACTCCATGCAATTGGACCGGCATAAAGTGTGAAGGTGAACGTGTCATCCAGATTGACTTTCCATGTACAGGATCACCGCTAAATGTACCATTTCCTGGAAATATTGGAAAATTTAGGTCCCTCAAGCACCTGAACCTCAGCCATTGCGCCTTCACTGGTACTATACCTACAGATGTTTGGAGTCTGGAGAATATGGAGACACTAGACTTGACTGACAACAGGTTAACTGGCGAGCTGCCTCCAACTATATCTAACCTAAGAAACCTGAGATATCTTGTACTCGACGATAATGGTTTCTCAGGCAGTTTACCATTAACAATTTGTGAGCTAAAGGAGCTCAGGGAACTATCAGTTCATGCAAACTCTTTTACTGGCAATCTTCCTGGTGAGATTGGAAACATGGAGAAGTTGCAGTCTCTTGATTTCAGTTCAAATTTCTTCTCTGGTAATCTACCTTCCAGCCTAGGTAATTTGATGGAGCTTCTATTTGTTGATGCCAGTCAAAACAACTTGACTGGATTGATATTTCCAGAAATTGGAAAACTAGGGATGCTTAGAATTCTCTCTCTCTCATCCAACATGTTGTCTGGACCTATACCTGCAACAATTGGCCATCTGAAGCAGCTGGAGGTACTTGATCTCCAAAACTGCAAATTCACTGGAAGTATTCCTGAAGAGATTTCTGAATTGAGTAATTTGAATTACTTGAATGTAGCACAGAATGAATTTGATGGAGAGCTTCCCTCAAGCATTGGAAAGCTAGAAAATTTGCTTTACCTTATTGCTTCAAATGCCGGATTGTCTGGAACAATCCCTTCAGAGTTAGGGAACTGCAAAAGGCTCAAATCAATAAATTTGTCCTTTAACTCATTTTCAGGGGCATTACCTGATGAACTTTCTGGGTTGGATTCACTTAAATCACTTGTGCTTGATTCAAACCGCTTATCAGGCCCCCTGCCTATGTGGATTTCCAACTGGACGCAAGTAGAGTCTATAATGGTGTCAAAGAATTTCCTAACTGGACCTCTCCCACCACTGTATCTCCCTTTGCTATCTGTTCTTGATGTCAGTGCTAACAGTCTATCTGGTGAGTTGTCTTCAGAGATATGTGGTGCCAAATCATTGAGCGTGCTGGTGTTGTCGGATAACAACTTCACTGGTGACATCCAAAGTACTTTCACGAATTGTTCAAGCCTCACAGACTTGGTGTTGTCTGGAAACAATCTCTCAGGTAAACTGCCTTCTTATCTAGGGGAGCTTCAGCTCATTACTCTTGAGCTATCGAAAAACCAGTTCTCTGGGATGGTACCATATCAACTATGGGAGTCAAAAACATTAATGGGGATCTCACTCGGCAACAATATGCTTGAAGGTCCAATTCCAGCGACTATTGCAAAACTTTCAACCCTCCAGAGATTGCAACTTGATAATAATCAGTTTGAAGGAAGCATACCGCGTACCATTGGTAACTTGAAGAACCTGACCAATCTCTCTCTTCATGGTAACAAGTTAACTGGAGGTATTCCATTGGAGCTTTTTGAATGTACGAAGTTGGTATCTCTTGATCTTGGTGCAAACAGTCTTTCAGGTGAAATTCCAAGATCAATAGCTAAGCTGAAATTGCTAGACAATTTGGTTCTGTCTAACAATCAGTTTTCTGGCCCTATACCTGAGGAAATTTGTTCTGGGTTCCAGAATATGCCTTTACCAGACTCTGAGTTCACCCAGCACTATGGCATGCTCGATTTGTCCAACAATGAACTAGCTGGGTCCATCCCACACTCAATTAAGGATTGCATAGTTGTGACAGAACTACTTCTACAGGGAAATAAGCTCACAGGAAGCATTCCTCCTGAAATTTCTCAGCTCGGTAATTTAACAATGCTAGATCTATCTTTCAATTCCTTGACAGGTCCAGTGTTTCCTCAGTTGTTTCCAATGTCAAGCCTCCAAGGTCTCATACTTTCTCATAACCAGATAAGTGGATCTATTCCTGATAATCTCGACTCTATGATGCCAAGTTTAGTCAAGCTAGACCTTTCAAATAACTGGTTGAGTGGCTCATTGCCGCCTTCTGCATTTAGGCTCAAAAGTTTGACTTACCTGGACATCAGCATGAATTCTTTCTCAGGCTCGCTGTCTTTTAACATTGGAAGCTCCAGCTCTTTGTTGGTCTTAAATGCTAGCAACAACCAACTCTCTGGTGCTCTTGATGATTCTCTCTCTAATCTCACATCCTTGTCCAAGCTAGATCTCCATAACAACTCAATCACAGACAACTTGCCACCATCACTTTCAGCTCTTGCTTCCCTGATATATCTTGACTTATCCAGCAACAGTTTTCAAAAGTCCTTTCCTTGTAGTATTTGTGACATTGAAGGCCTTGTTTTTTCCAATTTCTCTGGCAACAAATTCATTGACCTAGCCCCTGATGTGTGCACTAAGGCTAGGAAATGCATACCAAGTGAGCCTGTTTTACCTCCCAGGGAAAACTATCCATCTGCACCAGTTCTAAGCCATGCATCTGTCTTGGGCATTGCCTTGGGTGCATCGATCCTTTCTCTTGTGGTGCTAATTGTAGTTCTCAGATGGAGAATGCTGAGACAAGAAGCTGTACTTGTTGACAGAGGTAAAGGTAAGCAAGGAAAGAAAACTGACCCCACATCTACTGATGAGCTTTTGATTAAGAAGCCAAAGGAGCATCTGAGTATCAACATTGCAACCTTTGAGCAGTCTTTGTTACGGATCAACCCTACAGCTATTCTCTCAGCCACTGAGAACTTCAGCAAGAGCTACATCATTGGTGATGGTGGCTTTGGTACTGTATACAAAGCCAAACTGCCTGAAGGCCAGACCATTGCTGTCAAGAGGCTGAACGGAGGCCACATGCATGGTGATCGCGAGTTCTTTGCTGAAATGGAAACAATTGGGAAAGTAAAGCATGAAAATCTGGTGCCATTGCTTGGTTATTGTGTCTTTGCAGATGAGAGGTTCTTGATATATGAATACATGGAGAATGGAAGCCTTGATTTCTGGTTGAGAAACCAAGCAGATGCAGTAGAAGCACTTGACTGGCCAACTCGTTTCAAGATTTGTCTAGGGTCAGCTGTCGGACTTTCCTTTCTACACCATGGTTTTGTTCCACACATCATCCACAGAGACATCAAGTCAAGCAACATACTCCTAGACAAGAACTTTGAACCACGAGTCTCTGACTTTGGGCTGGCTCGAATAATTAGTGCTTGTGAGAGCCATGTTAGCACAATCCTTGCTGGTACATTCGGGTACATACCTCCCGAGTATGGACAAACCATGACGGCCACAACCAAGGGTGACATCTACAGCTTTGGAGTGGTGATGTTGGAACTGGTAACAGGAAGGGCACCAACAGGACAGGCCGATGTTGAAGGAGGCAATCTTGTTGGCTGGGTGAGATGGATGGTTTCAAATGGCAGGGAGATTGAAACGTTGGATCCATTTATTTCTGGTTCAGGATTATTGAAGGATCAAATGCTGCGCGTTCTTGCCATTGCAAGGTTATGCACCAGCGATGAGCCATGGAAGCGACCATCAATGCTCGAAGTGGTGAAACTGTTGAAGGAGGCCAAGAACAATGGTGCTTGTGGAGTGTGATTGAACATCAAATACATAAACATGACTAGTTTATTACAAGTCACAACAAAAGGTAATGAAAGGAAGGTGTAATAGGATTATAGTACTTCTCTTATGTTATGCAGCTATCTGTATTATGAGTTTATACAGGTCAGACAGATGTAAGTTATGTTGGAAACAAACTATGTTGTTCCCTTTAATTTGAGATATAGAAGTTTATGCATGTGACTTGTAAATCATAAGCTTTCACTTGGAAGGACTACAGTTTTAATTTCCTCATACAGATGACAAAGCAAGGAAATCATACTCCCTTGATTGCTAATCCCGAAATTAAAAACTCAACAATATAATCCTACATTGCATATTATGTTTATTTCTTATCCCATAAACCAAATGATGGGTCTAACAATTAATTAATCAATTTTTAGGTTATATTTTTCATATTTTTTATTAATCAATTACTCATTTTCGGGATTTATCGAATTTTTTTTAAAAAGAAAATTGTTGAAATTGTTGAATTGAAGGTTACTTTATTTATTTGTGAATTTTTGGCATTAATTTTATATTTTTTTT
>NW_006239424.1:161652-178105 GCF_000226075.1 Solanum tuberosum | reverse complement strand
AAAAAATTTGTTGAAAACGGGTCGGGTAGTTTATTTAAAAAGGGGGGGGGGGTATATCTAGACCTTTTTGAATAGTTTAGGAGTATATTTGACCCTTTTCCCTTTAATATAAATGTCACGTGGTAATGTAAAAATGACGTGGCAATTTCATTTGGCATTTAACTCCCATAAGGGCATATCTAGACGAAAAGTTGGACGGCGAGGGCACGAGTGAGCCAAACTTTAAACGGGGCTTTTCGAATAGTTTAGGGGCATATTTGACCCTTTTCCCATTAATAATAATAATAATAATAATAATAAAATAAAAATGGATACGTCTCTTGAGATCTTCATACAAGACAAAATGGAGCGTGTTCACGAGATTAGAGTTGGTTTAATTTGGGGGGTCTGCTTAATTATTTGGACAAGTAATCAGCCAAAATTAGGCACCTAACTACTACTACTCTAACCGAAGGAGTACATATAAGAACAATCATATCATATATTATTATAAGTGGAAAGCTCTAAAGTAAAAAGTTGAATTATCATTTTGCCCTTATACTAAATTAAAATTTGATTAATTATTTAATTAAATACAAATATTTTAATTACATAATGGTATATATATATATATCAAATAATACTATATCCTTCTATTTAATTTTCTAAAGTATTTAAAGTTAGGGAGAAAGTTTTAATTTATGTAGTCAATGTCTTTTCAATTACGTAAGGCAAATGATCAGATTTTTTAAAGTCTATCTATTACTCCTATTTATTCATGCATCACTTAATTACTGAAGTTGAAAGGTTTTTTCAGTTTTAAATTTTGAACACACTACTTAACTTACATTCAATTACAATGAATATGGTAAATGAAAAGATCACTTTTTTGAACTTTCATATGTCACTTCAACCTTTCTAATTAACTTGAATTATTTCATCTTCCACATATTATTGAAATGTATAGATATTTAAGACATGTAGAAAGAAAATAACAACACAAATCAAGAGCACTCAAAAGTACAAGAATTCATATTCCAACCCTTTTTTCTTGGAATGAAAATTTTCTTGGTCTTCTCTATTGCATGAAACTATATGATGGCACACAAAGGTTCTAATACATTTGAAACTGTTATTTTGACAATAAATCTATTGAAAGAGTAAGTCACAAGTTAGCTATCAATTTTTTCCTTGTTCTTTTCGGTTTTAGTTTTGTTAATTATATAATTCTTCCTTCTATATTTAATGATTTGTTTGTTATATTTAGATAATATGTTGGTATATTAATAGAAAAAAAGTAAGGTGGACTACAATTTTGGGATATGTTGTTCATAATATTTTTTATATTTCTTTGATTGTTTGTCATTGTATAAAATTAATTTCATTGTGTATGTTCTTTTTGGCTATATATGATACGATCCTAATGCATAATTTTTCTTTCTGATATGGTGTCCTCTCTTCAATCTTTTTGTGTTATATTACATTGTGTGATAAGTTTTCATTGTATTTGTCCATTTTTTTTGCCTACGAAGGTTGTTTTTGGTTGAAGGGTAAACAAGATTTAAACAACAGAGTATAAAGTTGGATTATCATCTTATTCCTATGTTAAATCAAAATATTATAAAATATTTACTTAATTAAATATTAAATAGTAATCATTCTATATGCTACACTAAATATTAAAAATATGAAAATGTTAAGTCAAAAAGTTTAAAGACAAAATATTCATAAAAAAATATTAGGCATTTCTACCCTTTTAAAGACTAAAATAGTTTCATTTTTAAAAATATTTTTCATTATACTAAAAAGTAAATTATTTTATTATGAGACCATTGAGTTAAATCAATATATAAAGACCATAATGCCCACTAAAGATTGAATGAATATTTTAATCTCTAAGTGTAAATTATTCCTTCATTTTATTAAAGGAATGCTGATTAAAAAGATGGAGGATCTTGCAATGTTTCATCGATAATAATTTAGACAAATTACTTGGTGCAACTTTAATTGCTACTATTATTTTGAATAACAATTGCAGTTATTGTATTCTTTCTTTTCATTGTGATAAGGAATAATATATTCATCTTCATAACTTACACTATCTAATTACCCTATTTTTATCCATATAAATTCATCTTTATTTGTTTCATGAGTATCCTAACTAAGGTTATTCTTTTCATTCTATAGTTTAATTAGTGTACCGCTTATATCATTATTGTTCTATTTGATTCATACTTTAACTAAATGAAGAAGACCTCTTGAATTATAATTGCTTATGAGAGAAGTGTCAGCAAAAACTCGAAAAAATATATAGTGATTTTGTATTTCTTTTCATATACATACTGTTATGATTAAAGTCTTAAAAAAGATGTGTATGTTGTTGCATGTTTTTTTCTGTGTTTATTTTTTGTATGTGTTGTCTCTCTATTAAACTTCTTTAATTTGATTTTCTATAAATTTCTAATTGTTCTAAGTGTATTTGTATTTAGGCTAAAATTAATCTTTTGTGACTATATATAATGCAAATTGGGCCTAATCAATCGGTGGCCCCTTAAAGTTGGCACGAAATTTCATTTAGACACCTTAACTGGATGATGTTCATTTTAGACACCTTATGTTGGCTCCTATTGTGTCATTTTGACATTTTTTGCTTACATGACTTAGTAAGTGTAATACACTCGTTGATCGCGCGTGAAAATCCTATTTAGTCAACTTTTTAATTTTTTCTTCTTCTTCATTTTAAGCCACCATTTTTGCAAACTTAAACATCCAACAATGGTTAATAAATATAGTTACAATAAGATGATGAAAAATATTTTTAGAAATTTAAGAATAGATCCATTTCGAGATTTTAAAGTATTAAAATTATTCATGGACCGTGTGTAAGTGCGTGTGTGCCAGATGTTATGCAAAAAAAGGGATTTGGACAAAAAAAATCAGGGGAGGAACGGGGGTGTCTGCAAGTGGATAGGTATTTGGAGAAGCCAGTGTGGGGTGGGGGCGGGGGGCACGGGGTATTTTTCTGCAAATGGCCGGTAGCAGGGGTGTTTGTGCAAGGTAGGGAGAAATTGTGTGTGTGTGGGGGCGGGGGGGGGTAGTGAGGATTTTATTTTTATTTTTTTGGGGTTAAAATTCCATATGTTATTCATTCATTGGTCACTTTTTTTATTTTTATTCAAAATTCATTATTTAAGAATTGCTTTTGACACAAATGACAAGTCTCATCATTTAATTTGTTACTTTATACGTCATCGCGAGTGTAACACACACACCTCATATAATTTTGTTGATTGAATTTTTTTTATCAAAATGACACAATTGAACTCTACATGAGGTGTCTAGAATGAACATCGTCCAGTTGAGATGTCCAAGTGAAACTTCGTACCAACTTTAAGGGGTCACAGATGGATTAGGCCTTTTTTTAACATACACGCTATGTCTATAATCTATATATTGGAGGGATCGGAGGAGTTGAACATATTATAATATTAAAGTAAACATAATTAACTCCCCTTAAACAAAAATAACTTTGTGCCAAACCAGACCAAGTCACGCCACGACATCTATCGTTCATGCAAGACAAATAGACCAGGCACGTTTTCACGAGCGGAATAGTTGTAGTTGGACCACACAAGAAAGGTGGTTATGTAGAGTTGGTCTGTGGGCTCAACTTGTTTTTCTTAGAGAAATGGACACCTAATCAGCCAAAATTAGGCACCACTACTTGCAACTGTTTAACAACCTAACTACTATTCTAACCTATCTATTATTCTAAATTACTAATTAATATAATACCAATAGAGTTACTTGTAATTAGTATGAGTCCGTGCATAAAACTTAAACTCTATTAATTCTTATTAATGTGTCTCATATCTTTTTCTATACATTCAAAATCATTCTATCTTCTTTATAAAGCCATTTGGTCTCTACTCTCTACTAATATAAACTCCATTTATCTCTTCAACTCTTGCTATTTTCTCATGTGATCTTCTTTTATTATTACTTATATATATATATACTTCTAGGCATGAAGGAGAGATCCATGGAGAAGTTTGTTGTGTTTCCATTCTCTTTAGGATGTGTTTCTGAATCAAGTGTTCCAGTGGTCAATACCAACAGAAGCCACAACACAAACAATTCTCAATTAAATCACCTTCCAACAAGTATGTTGTTTGTATGTTTTACTTCATTATATTTTGTTTCATCTTAATAAAAATTCTGACTCTTCGATTTCTGTGATTTTGTGAAGAAAGACAAGTAGGAGATCAGAGTCCATCAAAAGTGAAAATAAATGGAGTTTTGGTGAGACGACGAATTTCTCAAGGAGTAGACACATTCAAAAGGAATTTCAGAGGTTTCTATCAATTATTTGGCAAGTATTATAGTTTTTTGTACTCATGATGTAACATATTAGGTAATTTTTGAGTAATTTCTTGATATTTTGTTTTGTTGCAGTGTACAAAGATGAGATTGAAGAAATGGAGATGGAAATAGGATATCCAACAGATGTGAAGCATGTAACACATATAGGATGGGATGGATCTACAAAAATTAATCCTATGATTAAAAACTGGGATAATTCAAAGGAATCTGATTTACTTTCATTTCCTTCTATTTCTATTCAACAATTTGAACTTGCTTTGGCTTCACAAGCTGGTGGATCCTCTAGGTTTTAGTAGTTGCAACTAATTTTTTATGTAACTTTCTTTTTGTTTTTCGTTTGATGTTGATAAGTAACTTCTGTCAGAAATTTTTATATTGGACGATAAAATGCTCACTAATAAATCGATTTCATATTTAGAGCTCTCCATTGTCATTTTATCTTTTGTTTTTGTTGTTGTTTTCATGAGTGTATGGAGAAAACATTTGTATTGTATTGATGTGTGGAAATTAAAAATGTATATAATGTCAAAACTAGTAGGGAAGTTGTCACTTTTTTCCCTTCTCTATTTCCTTAATGCAATTCAAATTCGTTATCGTTGAAAACTAGCTAATTCAAAGTTTCAAAATTTATGTACAAAAAAGAATTGTAGTTAAAATAAATATTGGAAAGCAATTGATAATTGATTGAGTTTTATTTAAGTTAAAACTTTAGTCTCTTGAAGGGGCTGGGGTGGGGTATTTGAGTTTCCAAGATAGAGATCTTATGGTTGGAGGATTTGGAAAAAATAATATTGTTGTTGCTTGAACAACAACTTCTATTTTTTAAAATTCAGAGTAAATTTGAATCATTTCACACAATTTAAGAAAAGTTAGGTTTTTTTACTTTTAACAAAAGACTTATTGTTGGTATTATTAATGAAAAACAAATTATTTAGACTAATTACATTACAAGTAGTATATTTGAACGTAATTATTGACATAAAGTAAATTTAAATATTTTACAAACTTTTAGAATATACTTTTGACATTTTTCCTATATAAAAAAAGAAGAAATATTTCCATCTATTTTTACCCTTTATACTTTTATTGGATAGTTTGATTAATTTTTTTTACTATGTATAAATATCAAATATGTACTTCTACTTTTACTTACTCATTTGGTTAGTTAAATTAATTTTTTACTACGTACCATATAAAAAAAATCAAGCACTTCGAGCAAAAATTAAAATATCAAATATTTTCAAAATACTTTAATTTCTAAATCTGAAAAAATACCAGTATTACATTATTTTTCAGATCACCGTTTCTGCTTCTCCTTCATCATCCCTATTTTTACAAAAAAAAAATTCTGAAAACGCATTTATAGAGCTCAGTAATCTGAAATTCTGCATAAAATCAGATTTGGTAATAATATTTAATTTATTTTTCTAGTTATCTTGTTAGTATATTATATATATTTTGTCCTAATTAACCAATTTTGAAATTATAATGTTGTTGCAGAATTTGTGAGATTGGAAGGAAATGGGGTTCGCGGTGACAAGTTTAATTTTTGTTGTGGTCGGAGTTATTGCATCCTTCGGTGCCGGAATCTGCTGCAACAGAGGACCTTCAACTAATTTGTATGTGATACTTTCTTCAGATTCTGTTTGGGGTTATTGTTGTTCATTATTATGAGAATTGTTTGATTTAACTAGCTTTATAATCAGAATTAGTGTTTGTTGGTGTATTAGAAAGTCGTAATTTGCTAAAGTAAGTAACTTTTTGTTTCAATTCAGTGCCCGCATTGGAGGGCAATGCCCGAGACATCTGGTTAAAGGTGGAGGGATGCCAACTATCCCAACATAATTCATGTTGGTCTTTTACATGCTTTTTGATATTGCATAAGTTTTCTATTTGTTTTGTGCTTAGACTTTGTTATGTCTTTCTTAGATTGATTAGAGAAGTCTATCAAAAAATGTTTTTTTTTTAGCTTTGAATAAAGGTGGTGTTGAGCCAGCTTGATTGTACTTCCGTCGAGTACTTGCATCCTTTTACCAATGTTGGTGCCAGATAACTCTACCAATCAAGGCTTTGGTAGATTGGAAAAGATCACCTTTTTAGTCTCTATCCATCGTTGTTCATGATTTGCGCACAAGATTGTTGAACGATTTATGCTGCTATTTCTTTGATCCTCTGATCATCTATGGTTCGGAGTAGTCTGGGAATTCTTGAATAGGGATTGAGATAACAAACAACCGGGATGTATTTATGAGAGAAAATGCCAGAGTATGGACTTCATTTACCCTTTTCTGAATATTGTGATTTGTGACATTGAATAAACCTTTGAGACTGAACTTTCACGTGATAGCAGGGTTTTGACAGTGCAAGTCTGCAATGTTCACTCTTAAGATTTCCCACCTTGATATTCCTAAATTTGAGGTCCCTTCTTTAAGTTCTAAATTAGTTGAATTCAATAAAATGCTATGTGATGTGCTTCCTCAGTTTTGGTATACTTATAATTTGCTTGACTATTAGTAAGTGAAAGATCAATTTAATTGTTTAAACATTCCCATTATAATCACTTCTCAGCTCCTTCGTAATGTTAAGATTGCAATTTAAACAAAAGAAAAACACTAAACGCAGTAAAGATTAGTCTTGGTAGAGTTAAATATTTGAAATCATTTGAGAACAAATCGTAAAATCAAAGGGGTTTCAAATTCATCTACCCTCACTTTGTGGTTTGAGTATCTGTATAGTCCTTGTAGAGTTGAACATAGACTTGACTTATGCTGGATTTCATTATTTGGCCAATTTAGATAACTGAGAGAACCAAATACGTTTTAGCAAACAGAACTGATGCAAATTATGAATTTTTTGTTTGGTTTTTCTTCTTCCATGAATTGTCTTTATACATTTACTGCCATCTTCCAAGCTTTTTGGGAACTGAAACTTTGAACTCTGTTGCAACATATCTAACTGAACTTTGGTGATTCAGGTTACACCTGACATTGATTATCACTGCTACAGTGTGCTGTTGGATGATGTGAGTCTCTCTCTCTCTCTCTCTATCACACACACACATGTACACCCCATCCACAAAAAAGGAAAAAAGATAAAGAAAAACACACTTTTAGCATGCACAGGGTCAATAGAAGAGTAAGACATGGTACATACAGCCATATTCCTTGAATGTTGACGTATCAGTTCACATGTTTGACCTGAAACGAGAAACTAGTTAAGTCTTAGTCTGAATTTTCTACATCGCATTGTGTGGCTTAAATCTTTTGATGTTCAAAGGGGTCACATAGTGAATCACTCATTCATTGTATGTGTTATGTAGATTACTCTTTCAGGCTTTCAGCTTAGTGCATATTTTGGTTTACTAGTTGTTTAATATATTGTCTCCACTCTTCAACTTGCCTGAGTATGCATAAAATATGCAGAGGGTTGTTAGATTTATCTGTTTTTGGATATTGGGATGCTGCTGCAATGAAGAACATATAGTCTTTTAAGGAGTTGGCTGGATACGTAGTTGAGCCATGTACTCATAGTTCTAGGATAGATGACTGCTGACGGTTGGCCCTGTGAGAGGATTTACATGATGATTTTCTTTCTAGGATTCACTTTGAATTTCTTCATCTTAGAGAGAGATGTTGTGGAGTTCATAACTTCATTTTCTATAGCTCCATTATAGCTGTTTTCCTTCTGTTCTGCAATATTAAAGAACCCTCCTGTGAAAAAAAGTTAATTGTGCATCACCCACCGAAATTATACTCCTGCCAGGATGTTGCTAGATCTGCCTGTCCTATAGCAGGAGAGAATACTACTACATTTACAATGGAAACTTCTAAAATTATTTGAATATTGCTGCTTTACCTTTTTATCAAAATATTAGTTGAGTTGTTACTACTCTGTCTGGTTGGACCAATGTTGAACCATAAGTTCTTTTACTTTGCCCATTTATACTGACGTTTGGATAAAACAAGCGAGAGCTTTGAGTAAACAAACTCAACCAACATGAATGACATATGGTTGAAATTTTAACTAAATCTAATGATCAGTAGATTACTCAGAAGAAAATTCGTTCTTTTTATGTTTTTTATGGATAGGTGGGCAATTGTGTACCTTGCGCAGTTGAAACCGCTCATCGTACCAATCTTGAGTGAAGGAGAGTGAGATGCTCATGGAAGATTTGATGAGGGGAAGGAGTATTTTTGAGGCATGTAGTAGCTGAAGATACTCTTGTATCAAAATTTCTGTGTTCTTATGTATTAGTAGTAATCATGTCATTTTGTAGATTCATAGTACTATGTTTTCCAGTTCGAAATCCTTTTGGGAAACCTTTCTGAGCTTTGAACTAATGGCAATAATAACAGTGGATGATGTAACTGGTAGCTCTTGCTCTTTTTTTTTTCTGAAATAAAATCAGTATCCATCTGCATTTGTTACATTTTTTCTTTTATCATGTATATTCTCAGTAAATTTTCTAGTTCTTCATTACTAATTTTTTCTATACAAATGTCTTATAACTTGAAAATAAAGGTATGATTTTTAAAATTCTTCACTAGTGATGACTATGATGACCACATTGAAAGTGTTACGAGATAGTAATAGTCTTGGTGGATAAATTTATGGTGTGAAAAGTAACAAGCAGCTTGAGGTGTGCGTAATTTGATCCGAATATGATAATTATGAAAAGTAGTACATTAAGTCAATGAAAATCCGCCTTTTGAATTTGTCAAATGATATACCATCACATACAAAATATTTTGAGGTTGCTATTACTAAATTCAATTGGTAAAAGTAATTATCAAGTACTCCATAAGACTAAAAAATTACTATGTCCGAAAGTCATTACTAGTTGTAATAAAAGTTGAGAAATGCAATTATACATAATAATTTTTTTTAAAACCTTAAAGAGGGTATTGTTCCAAATAGTCACATTCAGATTATAGTGCTGAAAAATAATGTGTAATGACTAATAATTTCAAGGAAACTATATGAAAAGAAAAGGATAACATTTGAAATTCTTATTTTATATAGTACATCATAAAATATAAACCAAAAATTTCCAATAATTAATAAATATATCCGTTTTTTATTAAGAAAAATGAGATTTGTGTCATTTTGTTTGTTATTGTAGGAGGCATATCTGTCTCCTAAACGACGATTGTTAGGTCGAAAAAGATGATCGGAAACTTGTAAAATGTGGAATTCATTCATCTGTTAATTGATGTCTCCTCTTCTTCCTCTTTTACCCAATTTGAGGAACCGTTCAAAGGGATTTGGATTGGGTTTGACATTTCCTAATTCATTCCGCAAAATGGTGCCTTTACCGGCACCGGAATTGAAGAGGTTAAGGAGGTCGGCCGTGGTGTTGGGTGTTTCCAATGCCCTTATCATTATCATGGGTATTCTTATTGTTATCGTCGCTCATTCTACATGTGGGGAAAACGACGGTACTGCACCTGTTATTCTTATGATTATGGTTTCTATTATTAGGATTGGTGCTATGATCGGAACTGGTATTGCTCAGCAACATACAGCTTCCAGTATTTTAACTTCTCAGACCGATTTGCCTGATTCTCAGCTTGCTATTCGACAACAAAGACGGGTAATTTTTAACCATTTTCTTTTTCATTCTGCACTAGCTTTGATTATGTGCACAATGGAACCTTTTTATATTATACTAGGATATATGGAGGTGTTTGATAGGATGAAAAAAGTTGACTTTAGCTACAACTGAACACAATATTAAAGTAGTTATTGAGAAGTGAGTTTGATGGGGAACATTACGCCAACAACATCATACCCAGTGAAATCCCGCAAGTAGGGTATGAGGAGGGTAGAGTGTAAGCACACTATACCCCTACTTCGTGGAGGTAAGGCAACTGTATCCGGAGGACCTCGGCTAGAGTATAACATATCAGAATAATGAAAAAGGGAAAACGACCGTAAAGAAGCAAAATAACTAATGAGGAAACAGAAACAATCACAAAATAATGCGATAACCTAAACACAATCAACATTCAACAATAAGTGATGGTGGAAGAAAAAACAAGACACTATAAGAAATGGCTAAACCCCTCAAAAACCAAGACAACGCTCCATACTTACTGGCCTTCTATCCTAATACGCGACCTCCACACCCTCCTATCTAATGTCATGTCCTCGGTAATCGGGAGCTGCATCTTGTCTAATCACCTCTCCCCAATAGTTCAAAAATTGAATAGTTAAATGAATTTGAGTTCTTGAAAACTGTTTAGAAAATTATGTAGTTCAAATGGTGTAACATGAAAATAGTGCTATATAAATTGAAACATAAGGAGTTTTTATTTTCTTTTGTCATGATGTAAAGGGATGTGTGGTACTAGCTATGTTTTCATTCTTTTATTAGTTAGTTTAGGTTCTCCTCGAATGCTGTTTTTTATTAATCATGTGATGCTAAGGTACATCATCATTTAACATTTGAATAGTTAAATGAATTGAAGTCCTTGAAAGTGGTGCAAGTTGTCTAGAAATATATTAGTTAGCTTGAATGGTGTAAAATGAAAAGAATGTTATCTTTAATTGAAACATAAGGAGTGTTATTTTCTTTTGTCATGAGGTAGGAGTATGTGTGCTACTAGATATTTTTTCATTCCTTTATTAGCCATCTTAGCTTCTCCTTGAGTAGTGATATTTATTAATCTTGTGATGCTAGGTTCAATGTATTGCATTGCTTTTCTTGCTTTAGGGACTTAGAGTAATTGGCTGACTTTTGTCAAATTTGGATTGATATAAGTATCAAATATGTTGCAGAACATAGTTTAAGAATACATAAAGTTAACCTTGGACATAAGTACTTGTTACCAATGTTAGCGGGAGTAACAAGTACATGATGGATTAGTCAAGGTGCGTCCAAGATAGTCCAGACATTATCTTTATGAAAAAGTATACCCAGAATTATCATTGTTGCTACTAACCAACAACTCACTAAATACGTTAGAAGTCCTATTTTAACAAGGTAATATAATTAAGTTATGATAGTAAAAGTTATCCACATCATCAATAATTATACCAACATTCCCCGTAAAATGGCAAATGCAAATGGGAGATACAATTTTATTGTTGATTTATCTATTAGGGAAATAATTGAAGAGCTTGTGGAAATCATGAAGGAGATCTTGACATTTCATGAAAACAGAGATAAAAAGGAGATCTTGAGATTTTATGAAATATAGTGTTCGTAGGAAGAAGAGATGGTTGCACCTATTCTAGAAAAATAAAATTAAAAAGAATGAGAGATGGTTGGCATCTCTCAGACTTATACAAAAGAGGTTGGCATCTCCTTCGATAAGGATGGGAAACAAAATTGAGACTTCATTCAAATGACGAGAAAGAGTAATGCCATCAAAGGGTAGTTGGCTGCGGGTTTCCCTTGTCATAAAAAAAAAAGAAGTAATGCCATTGGTGGAGGAAAAGGAGTTGTATTGGGGATGATTTACTGAGGATGAAGTGTAGCCAGTTTTAAAAGTAATGCAGGGGAATTGAGCTTCTATGGCCACTACAATTCAAACAGAAGAAAATGATCATTTCAGATCTCTTACACAAGGTGATGTCTGCCTAAAAGTTTACCTGAATAAACTCATATTTTGCACACACAGCTGATTAAGCACGTCCTAGTTTTTATTTTCCAGAAGTCATAATTAGCCTTTTCGACGGAGCTGATGTTGTTTATCTCCTCTGGTTTTTGCATTCACATGTGTCTTTATAGTATGTTTACATATGCAACTTTTGGTTATTGGTTATATATATGATTAAACAGAATGATGCCAGCGTGCTGCTTAAGATATATTAATACTTCATTTTGGTAAGATATGATCATTTGCTGTGATGAGCGTGTGATAAAATTATTCTCCTTTACTAAGTATTTCCAATGCTTAAATTTTAAAATCATTAGAAGTCTCTGAATGACATTTCTTATTTGTGACCTACTTTTGAGTTTTATCCTGATTACAGAGGAAATATAGGAGACTGTTATTGTGGACTCGAATTGCCTCAGTAATTACAATACTGCAACTTCTTGGGGCTGTTTTTCTTTTGTTCACTGTCACCAATCTTTTGCATCGTGATACAGCATCAAGCAACTGTCTGAGAGGTAATATTAAATTGTATGCATGCCTTCTTGAAAATCTATCTTTCATGGGAATATTATGCAAGCTTTTACATGCTTTATTGTCAATGAGGAGCACCTGGTGGATATTCTTTGTTATGATGTTTCCATAATATGTGTCCTCTGTTCTCCTATTTTCTTTTTGGTGCTATGAACACGACCATCATTTTCGTGGATTCAACCTTTCTTCAAATGTCAAAGATTGTTAATGGGTGAACTGGTAGATGGCTGATTCTGTGAATAATTAGGCATTAAGGGGAGCAACATAAATACTATTTTTTGAGTTTTGATCAAATTACAATATTTTACCTTATTTTACTTTATCGTTTTCTTATTGCTGCTTTTGAATTAAACCTGACATCTATGTTATATTATGCTAGCAGAAATTTTCACGTCCTATAATGGGCACTCTGATGCGGCTAGTTGATTGTTTCATTTTTTTTAAATCAAGAAAAGGGTAATTTTTATTGATAATGGTGAAAAAGTTCCATATACATGAGGTATACAAAAATTAGAGAATCATATAGTTTGTCTCTCTACAAAATGCACTCAACTCTTTATACAAATAGGAACCTCATGGATGCACTAACAAGAAGATGAGGGAAATCCAATTTCTCTCTAGCTATCAGCTTACTGTAGTAGCTCTTTACATAGAATAGTCTACTCCCTTGGTATAGCAACTTAAACATTATTATTACCTCTCTTATATCTCCTTTCCTATTGTACTCTTTTCCTTGCTGGTGAGAATTCTGGAAGGTTCTAAACTAAAGTAAAGTAACGATGGATAAAAGGGGTGGGGTAGGGGACTTATGCAATACCTGAACTAACTGAGGTAAGTAGTATCCATCACATCGCAAGTACCTAATGACATTATGGGATTTAGTTCTAGCAAGCAGTACCATATAATGGCCTCTATTGTATATCAGGTTCGAAACCCTCACTAAAAGTATTGGTATATTGTTCTTGCTCTACCCCCTGCAATTAAAACCGTACACGGTGAGTTGATAATTAACATGCAGCCCCCAAATAGAAATAAGAAATAAGAGGAGATACTGAGGCTCTTTGAGCATGTCATAGCAACTTTCACATCTTTGCTTTCTTGAACCAATTCATCAACTCTTTATCTCTTGTTTTAAAGACAGCTTCAAAATTCTTTTTAACTCTCTCTGGAACACTGTTGAAGATCTTCATTATCCTAGGAAATAGGTGTCTTCTTTCCTGTTGGTAGTCTATAGTGAAACAGAATCTGCGTATGATCTTCATATTGCGATTATACTGTCTTATCATGGTAATGTTTTTGACTTGTTAATCTGAATGATCTCTCATTGGTCTTGTAACCGTTTAAGACCAACATCCTAAATGATGACAATGTGTTATTCCAAAGAAGTTGCATGTAACGAATTGTTTCAAAAGCCTAATTCAGCTTTTAGAATCCTGTCTTTGCCTGTCTTAAATACTAGGTTTTAGCCTTTTAGAAGCAACAATAAACAATTTCTATAACTAAGCAAAAGAAGAAAAAAATGAAAAACCTGCATGTTAGGGGTCTGCTGCGAACCTCGGAGTATGTTGCATGTTGCATTAAGACTTCTTTTTTGTTAAGCAAAAAGGTTGACTTTTTTTTATCAAGTAATATTTTATCAACAACGGGAAAAGTAGAAAAGTTGTCTTTTATGTGTGACTTGTAGATTGGCTTTGTGCTTCACTAGCTATTAGAAGATATTAGAACTCTACATGGATAACTCCATTTCTTATAATCATAACACTTGTGGCATACTTGCATTTAAAAGCTTACCACCTTTCCTTGTTTCCCCGACACCCCTTCCCTTTCACTGATTGCAGATAACACAATTAACCAACATTTTTTTTTGTTTCAGTCATCAAACTGATAGTACTTATGAACTATATCTTGCAGGGATTCTCTCAAATGGTTCGAAGTGGCAACGCAACATGCTTATTTTTTTTATGGTTATTATATCTTATGTGGCTCCAGTACAATGTATTGCTGGGGCTGACGTCTTGAGATGGAGGTCTTTCTATGCAACAGAAGATAATGCTTGGAGGGCACATTATAGGGAGGTATTTGATCATGGCATTCGTGAAGCTTTGTGCTGTCTGGGACGGGTCAAATACTTGTAGGCCTCTCTGCATATGTTGACCACAGGATTTGAATTGTCATTCAGATTGCTTAACCCGCTTTCTTTGTATACTCTTTTTGCTCCATAGGACTGTGCTAGAGGAAGATGAAGTTTGCTCTGTGGCACAGTTACTTGGTGATCTTGTCACTTACCGTGCATCTGGAACAGGTCATTTGGAGCTCTTGGCAGGTTCGTGCTGATATATAGGGGGTCTGTGTACTTTACTTTTACTTATTCTTTATTTGATGGATGTAATACAATTTACCATTCTATAGGATGTATGAAAGAATCTGAGTACTCAACCTAAAAAATCTTAAGACAATTAGTAGAGTGATGCAAGACCTTAAAATCCTTTTGGATGCCCTTATATACTCGATGCGGGACGTGAAAGGTTCTTAAAAAATCAAAGCTGTTCTAATATTGTATTATGTAGTCTAACATCTGTGCCAAAATCATGCTGGTTGTACATGCATCTGGAGAAGTGTATCCCACATTTCTTAACTCATGAGGGTACCTCCTTAGTTTGTTAGGTGCATAGAGTGTAAGCATATCTGACAGTAGGGATGATATAGAAACTGAAATAATCTTCGCTCACCCCCAAAAAGAAAGGACACAGGATTATCTAGACTTACCACAACTAGTTTAGGATATTTGGATGCGGCAGTTCTTTTTAGAAATAGCAATTGAGATGTTCAGAGTGATTTCTACAAGGGAAAGGTGGTATTGATTTAGAAATAGTTAAATAAGAAGTGACAAAGTTTAATGTTGAAAACAAAATGGAAAAGAATACAATGTTCATTTGAAAAACTTAGAGATTTTAACTGCAAGGGGAACTTAGAGGATAATACTTGTTCAATTGACATGATCAAGGTTTTCTGTATTGTTTTGCGATCACTTTGTTCAGTATAGTTCTCATCCAACATTACAGTCAAAATGATAGTTATGAATGCTAGAAGTGCTTTAAGTATTGGATTTGTTTTCTATTTCCGCGATTTGGAAGTATTCACTTTGAAAACAAAGCTTATCTCTTTCTATCAGTAAGGTAAAAGAAAATGATCTCTTCTTGATATTCAGGACTAGCTTTATTGCAGAATCCTTCTTCCTTCTCTAAATCGTATGAAGAGTCAGTGGCTGTACCCATTGAAAGGATGCGCAAGGCTGCTTTCTACCATCCATTTGCTGAAGCAGCCTACACGGTATGACAACAAGGCATTTCAATTTGACTTGATTATAATTCTGCTTATTTTGATGTGGAATGGTCAATTGCAGGGTCTATTACTGGATATAGGAAGAAATCCTGTACTTTTTTCTTGTTCATGGCTCTATAGACAAGGCATTCTTGCTCCCTGGCTTTGGAACAGGTCAGATACCCACTGGTTTATCTTAGTTGTAGATTGCTTGGATTTTTAGAGCATGTAACGACATTTGCTTTTTAAAAGTTAAAAAGAAAGTTTCAGTGGAAAACCATAGATGTATATCTGACTGCAAGTTATACATTAGGATATGGATGAAATACATGGGAACAAAAGCCTGAGAATAAATGAACTCCTATGTGAGTTGACAGGATATAATAGCTGGAATATGGCATAGAAGATTCTCCAACTTTATGAGCAAAAGGATATGCATATCAAACAAGTTGCCAAAAAATGTGATTGTAATGTTTTATGGTAAAGTTGCCTCCATGTGACCAGGAGGTCACAGGTTCGAGCTATGGAAACAACCTCTTGTAGAAATGCAGGGTAAGACTGCGTACAATAGAATCTTGTGGTCCAGACTCCAGGCCTTCCCTGGACTCCCCCCCCCCCCCCCCCTACGGGGCGTG